>NC_084555.2:27535000-27620000 GCF_033978685.3 Nerophis lumbriciformis
AATAAACAGTTTTCGCATTGCATAGGAGAGTTTTAACTTGCACCTACAGATGTAGCGACCAACTGTAGTTACTGACAGTGGGTTTCTGAAGTGTTCCTGAGCCCATGTGGTGATATCCTTTACACACTGATGTCGCTTGTTGATGCAGTACAGCCTGAGGGATCGAAGGTCACAGGCTTAGCTGCTTATGTGCAGTGATTTCTCCAGATTCTCTGAAACCTTTGATGATATTAGGGACTGTAGATGGTGAAATCCCTAAATTCCTTGCAATAGCTGGTTGAGAAAGGTTTTTCTTAAACTGTTCAACAATTTGCTCACACATTTGTTGACAAAGTGGTGACCCTCGCCCCATCCCTGTTTGTGAATGACTGAGCATTTCATGGAATCTACTTTTCTACCCAATCATGGCACCCACATGTTCCCAATTAGCCTGCACACCTGTGGGATGTTCCAAATAAGTGTTTTATGAGCATTCCTCAACTTTATCAGTATTTATTGCCACCTTTCCCAACTTCTTTGTCACGTGTTGCTGGCATCAAATTCTGAAGTTAATGATTATTTGCAAAAAAAAAAAAAAGTTGATCTGTTTGAACATCAAATATGTTGTCTTTGTAGCATATTCAACTGAATATGGGTTGAAAATGATTTGCAAATCATTGTATTCCGTTTATATTTACATCTAACACAATTTCCCAACTCATATGGAAACGGGGTTTGTATTTGTGCTCCTGATATTTGTTTGTATTGTTACATTGTATGTAATGAATTGCTTATTATGACTATATATATATATATATATATATATATATATATATATATATATATATATATATATATATATATATATATATATATATGTATTTATATATATATATATATATATATATATATATATATATATATATATATATATATATATATATATATATATACATACATGTATACACACATACTAGGGCTGTCAAATTATTAAAAATGTAATCGTGATAATCGCATTGTTCATATTTCTTTTCAAACAATTACAATTCATCACAGATATATGTAATTTTTCATCATTAATAAATGTACCCTAGACAGATCATTTTCAAGTTTTAACACAGACGATTAATTTGCTTCAATGAAATGTGTTTTAAAATGTATGCTTTTTTAAACAACACAACACAAAAAGAACAACCATCATTTAATGACAATAACAAAAACAAAGCCAACTGTGTGTTGTGTCTTGTTGTATTTTGTATTTTGTAAAAATACAGAATTTGTATTATTACTTTGCATTGAGAGGAGGAGCTACACTCCCATGTTTAGATAACAGTTTCATGTGTAAATACCACAAAATGTTGATTGTTATGATCATGCTTTGATCGTCAAAGATGTTCAGTAATATCCATCCATCCATGTTCTACCGCTTGTCTCTTGTGGTGTTGCAAGGGGGGCTGGAGCCTATCTCAGCTGTAATCTGTGATATTTCTACCTGAATAAATGCTTCTTATATTCTCTATGTTACTTGTTGTATAAATTAATGGTCTTCATATTGCTGCATGACAATGTTTTAACATTCTCTATTAATTATTAAAATGTAATATTCAGCCTGCTAATCTATTGGAATTGAGGTCTCAACCAGAACATGTTATAAAATAATTTACACATATTTCTCAACTGATGTACTAGCATTTCTTTAGGTCACTGCTTCTCAAATATTTTCTGTTACGCCCCCCCTAGGAAGAATACAATAATTCATTTTATGTTACCCAAGGTCCCTCTGCGCGCCCCCCAGGGGGACCCGCCCAACTATTTGAGAAGGACTGCTTTAGGTGCAAATATAACAGAATAACATTACAAAACATCTCTGACAAATAGGCATGGGTACCTTTCACATTTAAATTGATATGGGTACTCCTGGTACCTGGGAATCGATACCGATACTCAATGGTACCAATTTTCAATACTTTTGTGTGTGTTTGTGTGGTAAAAAAATGTCTATTTGTTTAAATGTAACATATTTATTTCTCTTTATCGATCGATCATCAAATATATCAAAACAATATCCAATTATTTGTATAGTAACAAGTTTGCAATTGTTTAGCAAATGTTTTCAACATAAAAACACTTAAATACAACAATACAGTGCTATTTTCTTAGTATTGCACAAAATAAAACCCGGCTCCATTTTCTCCTTTCTTTTTCCATCTGGAAAATATGTGCTGGGGGTCCATGGAGGCAATTAAGTTAAGAACAAATGAGCAAAAGAGAATGGAGTAAAAATAAAAGACCTTTTTTTTTTTATTTCCCAAAAGTATTAAACTACAAATGAAAGTGAAGCAAAAAATTTACATTAACATTACAATAGGGTTGTATGGTATACCGGTATTAGTATAGTACCGCGATACTAATGAATTATATTTGGTACTATACCACCTCTGAAAAGTACCGGTCCTGCACCCCCTGGGCCCCCATCGTCGTCACGTCGTGTCATTGCTGGTTTACGAGCAGACGAGCATGTTCGGCGGCACACAATCACAAAGTACTTACAAGCAGACAGTGTGTAGACAGAAAAGTAAGAACAGACGCATTTAGGCCTACAAACTAACGATAAAGGTGAAGTTATAACACTGAAACGCCCTCAGGAAGAGGTGCTTTAAGACATTGGCCAGCTAGCTAGCGGCTAAAGTCCAGCCCCAGTCGGCAGTGTCTTAGCTACTTCTAAATCACTAATCCTCGCCTCCATTGCGACAAATAAAGTATGTTTCTTTCAAGTATCATCCCTGCAGGACGAGGAATAGCTAAACATGCTTCACTACACATCGTAGCTCATCTGCATCAAAATGTAAACAAACGCCATTGGTGGATCTACACCTAACATCCACTGTAATGATACCAAGTACAGGAGCATATCTAGTCGATACTACTATGATTACATCGATGATTTTGCCAACACAACATCGTCTTTCGATTTTTAAAAATGTATATTATGTTTAAAAACTCAGGAAATATGTCCCTGGACACATGAGGACTTTGAATATGACGAATGTATGATCCTGTAACGACTTGGTATCGGATCGATACCTAAATTTGTGGTATCATCCAAAACTAATGTAAAGTATCAAACAACAGAAGAATAAGTGATTATTACATTTTAACAGAAGTGTAGATAGAACACTTTAAAAGAGAAAGTAAGCAGATATTAACAGTAAAAGAACAAGTAGATTAATAATTCATTTTCTACCACTTGTCCTTAATAATGTTGACAAAATAATAGAATGGAAAATGACACACTATGTTACTGCATGTGTCAGCCGCTAAATTAGGAGCATTTGTTTGCTCACTTACTGATAAAAGACAAGTTGTCTTGTATGTTCACTATTTTATTTAAGGACAAACTTGCAATAAAAAACATATGTTTAATGTACCGTAAGATTCTTTGTTAAAATAAAGCCAATAATGCAATTTTTTGTGGTACCCTTTATGTAGAAAAGTACAGAAAAGTACTGAAAAGTATCGAAAACATATTGGTATGGGACAACACTACATTACAAAGCACAGTACGAGGAACCGAGCTGATTATGATAACTATTGCAAGTTAAAATGCAAAGTTAACGTATTGTTATAAAGTTGGCTTTTTACCTGGAGCAGACGTGAGGATGTGAATGTCGTTGATATCGTTACCAAACGTTAATGCCACTTCTTCCCCCGTGTTGTTGGCTGCAGCCGAGTCACTAAATGTGCCAAATGCAGGAGTTGCAGCCGTACATCTAACTTGGCTGCACTCTGCAGCCATGAGAAAAATCCTGTGTTTAACCAGGTGCTTCCTCAGATTGGAAGTACTCCCGTCACTTGCCTTGATTTTGGCGTTACAAAAGCAGCAAGCGTAATCTGCATCAACATCGCATTTGGAAGAGACGAGCCACACTTTAGAGTGATTTCTATTTGGCATGGTTGGGTTTTTGTCTAGAAACATTGATGGGTTGCAAGATTACTAAGAGCATGTCTGCTTCGAAATCGAACTTTCAAGTGCTAGCAAGTCCTCGCCACTCGCAAGTGCAAATTCAAACAAACGTGACGAAACGCGCAGCCCAGGCACCGAAACATGGCACCGCTGGATCTTACTGGAATCTGTGCTCGGTAGGACCGGCTGGTTTCGGTCGGTGCTAAAAAAGTACCGGATCCAGTGCCCATCCCTATTGACAAAGCATGATCGTAATGTAAGACATTTTTATTTTGTATATGTAGTTAAACCGGATGTATAGCGTATCGCTTTTATTTTGAACCCGGAAAAGTGTGTAATTGTTGTGTTCAGTAACGGGGCCCCTGATTGGCTCAGCTTCAGACAGCATTACTATATTGGATTAAAGGCCTACTGAAACCCACTACTACCGACCACGCAGTCTGATAGTTTATGTATCAATGATGAAATCTTAACATTGCAACACATGCCAATACGGCCGGGTTAGCTTACTAAAGTGCAATTTTAAATTTCGCGCGGAATATCCTGCTGAAAACGTCTCGGTATGATGACGCCTGTGCGTGACATCACTGATTGTAGAGGACATTTTGGGACAGCATGATGGCCAGCTATTAAGTAGTCTGTTTTCATCACAAAATTCCACAGTATTCTGGACATCTGTGTTGGTGAATCTTTTGCAATTTGTTCAATGAACAATGGAGACAGCAAAGAAGAAAGCTGTAGGTGGGAAGCGGTGTATTGCGGCAAGTGTTGTGCCGGATAACGCACCCCCGCCGTAGAATGCACCCCCTGACTGTTGTGCCGGATAACACAGCCGGTGTTTCATTGTTTACATTCCCGAAAGATGACAGTCAAGCTTTACCATTGGCCTGTGGAGAACTGGGACAACAGAGACTCTTACCAGGAGGACTTTGAATTGGATACGCAGATGCGGTACCGTGAGTACGCATGCAGCTGCGGCTTCCAAACATTTGATCGCTTGCCCGTACGTGCGTGCCGCTATGTGCATGTCAGGTAGGTAACTTTGGGGACTTTGGGGAAATATATGTGCTGTATGAACTTTGGGGAGGTGAACGGTACTTTGGGTTGTGGGATTGAGTGTGTTGTGCAGGTGTTTGAGTTGTATTGGCGGGTTATATGGACGGGAGAGGGGAGGTGTTTGTTATGCGCGATTAATATGTGGCATATTAAATATAAGCCTGGTTGTATTGTGGTTATTAGAGTATATATATGTCTTGTGTTTATTTACTGTTTTAGTCATTCCCAGCTGAATATCAGGTCCCACCCGCCTCTCACAGCATCTTCCCTATCTGAATCGCTCCAAATGCCCTCTAGTCCTTCACTCCACTTTCCTCACCCACAAATCTTTCATCCTCGCTCAAATTATTGGGGAAATCGTTGCTTTCTTGGTCCGAATCACTCTCGCTGCTGGTGGCCATGATTGTAAACAATGTGCAGATGTGAGGAGCTCCACAACCTGTAACGTCATGCGCATATCGTCTGCTACTTCCGGTACAGGCAAGGCTTTTTTATCAGCAACCAAAAGTTGCGAACTTTATCGTCGTTGTTCTCTACTAAATCCTTTCAGCAAAAATATGGCAATATCGCGGAATGATCAAGTATGACACATAGAATGGACCTGCTATCCCTGTTTAAATAAGAAAATCGCATTTCAGTAGGCCTTTAAAGAAGTGTAAAGCTGACTAAAGGGGGCTATTAATGTCTAGAGGGCTCTTATAATGTTGACAATTGTATTTAAAAGGTCATAGAAAGGTTTTTTATGCTCTAGCTTTGAAAGTATTTGATTTATAATTAATAATTCCTACTTCATTCATTCATTGCGGTCTTGTCCAGAACCAATTAACCGGGATAAACGAGGGACTAATATAATCATATATAATAAATAAAATAATAAAAAAATATGTATAACATTCATTGAAATGAAAGCATATTGCGAATATAATTACGTTCAGTTTTTATATGCACAGCCAAAAAGAAGAGTATTTTTTTTAGCATGGATTTGAACATTGTCCAAGTTGAGGACTGTCTTACATCTTCTGGAAAACTGTTCCAGATTTTAGGAGCATACAATTGAAACACATTCTCACCATGTTTCATCCTCTCTCACAAAAACATTGCAATGTATGCCAGGTATCACATTTTCATTCGTGAAGTATGTAGCAACAGAACCTTCCACTTTATAATCCAAAATAAATTGGTTAAAACACAATATAGTACTACATATGTAAAAAGCACAGGAATTATGCTTATATATTACTGTCCAAAGCTAAATCTGTGGGATGATTTCGTTTTTAACATTTCCTGTTATCCATCCATCCATCCATTTTCTACCGCTTGTTCCTTATGGGGTCGCGGGGGTGCTGGAGCCTATCCCAGCTGCACATGGCCGGTAGGCGGGTTACACCTTGGATATATCTTATTATATAAATATATAAACTCATAATTATGCATGACATATATTGATTCTTTGAACTGTGCTGATGAGTAATACAAAAAAAAAATTGGTGTATGCAGTCATTTATTATTAGTTGCAAAAATAAGGCTCAGCCTTGGTTGAGTTGCCCCTCCGAAACCCTCTGTATACAAAAAGGACCCACATAAAAGAAAACTCAGGCATAAGTTAGATGAGGGTTATATCTATAAGGGACAATGTGGCAAGGCCAAAAATAATTAATGTTAAGATCTTGCAAGAGAAGCAGTTGATTGATTCCATAGAACCTTCCTCATCAAGGCCACCGAGTTTGAAACAAGGATATTTGGAATGTTAGGAAGAAAGAGGCATTTACAACAGCAAAACGCTGCTGAAGCGGCCTTTGTAAGTATCTGAAAGGATCTATCTCCAGCTTGCCAGGCTCTCCCGTCGCGTAGACGAAAGAATACCATGCAAATAAAAGCCGAGGGTGAGCTTACAAGTTTGCCTTCGTGAATAAAATTGGCCACAATAACAGTACAGGTGTATACACAAATAGTTCATTTCTTTACAATTTTCAATTTTCAATTCTGTATTTAAGATAAGGACAGGACAGGTTTGGAGAAAAACATACAAACGGTTTTCTGTGTGTTTAGCAGAAGGCAGAACCTGGTTAGCCAATCTTAAACAAGTATATTTGAGAGAATCCGAGCAGCTTCTTCGGTAGTTTTAGAACTTGTAAAAATCACTGCATCATCTGCATATAACTTTACGTGCACACCTTTACAAACATCAGGAAGATCATTAATATACAAGAAATATAAAATGCTGTGCATTTGATATAAACGTTGACGGAGATATATATATATATATATATATACCTATGCAAGAGTTATTTCTTTCTATTCAGTCATATTTGAAAACAGCTTGTGTTTTTCCATTTGTTCTCTTTCTGGTTGTCCGCAAGTCCACTGTGAGTTACCTTGACTTTAGGAATGTGAAGAGGAGAGATAGATAGTTCTGGAGGGTGTGGGCTATTGGCATATTGAAGAAAACAGCACTTCCGTAATGTTTTCAGATCAACTTGGCTACGCAATTGAATGTGTTGTTTTAGGCTGGTCTCTTCAAAGCTTCGAAAATAAATGACAAAATACCTATTCTGTTCTGGTGATAATTCAAACTCAGCTTGTATGTCATCGAAAGAACTTGGGATTGACCAGTAACTTAAATTCCCTTGGAGGAACATCATGGTCCAGCGCAACAACGTCCAAAAATAAGTGCTTCATATTTTATGCTAGCATTAATCGTGGACCATTTCACTGAATCGGCTTAATGTGAGTCCTCAAGAAATTAAATGTATAGATGTACGCTAAAATTAACTGTAAAATGCCTTTTTTTCCTTAAGGCAAGTGTGCTGCACATTGATCTGATTACATATTTAATTAATATTATTTTAAATATATATTTAAACTACCTTGAATGGTGAAAAACTAGAATTTGTTGCTTTTTAATATTTAAATATTATAATCTAAGTCCTTACGAAGAGTTTTTTTTTTTGTTTTTTTTGTTTACATATTTGTTACCTTTTATCCCAACTAATAACTCTATTCTCTTTAAAATAAATGAACGTGTTTTTGTTGTTGTTGTTGTTATAAACACATTTTAGTTGTGTCACTCAGTCCAGTTACCCCTCTGCAAAATTTGGAATATTCCACAAGTCACACGGTACAGGATGTCGCATTATTTAGGCCAAAAGTAAGTTCAAATGTATTTTTCTGCATATTCAATGATATTTCAGCTATGAAAAGGGAGGAGGCTAAATTATACAACAGCACAGTCCTGTTACCTAAATGTTTTTTAATGTTGTTTATTTATGAAATAGTTTGTGTAGAATCACAGTCAGGTGCTTACTGTCAACATGAGTTGATTTTATATATTATTCTAAATTGCTCCAACAAAGCAAATTAGTTTTTATTAATGTAATATTTCTATTAAATATAATTGGAAATGAAACCTAAAAAAATGATGTGTTGATTTAAATAGACCTAATTTCATTCAATGTTACCAATTTAAGTTATTTTTTTTAAATTTATTCAACAAAACAATTTTTTGAGTGTAAATTGTCAATCACAAAACTGTATTTCTCTCGTGATGTAAATCACAACTTAAAGCTATTGATTCATGAGAACTTAATGGATTATATATGTATTATTTCTACATAGGTGTGTGCTAAAGATTGAGCACAAGGAAGTAAAAAACAAAACAAATATGTTAGCAAATGCTATGAAACGGAAAAAGGTTTGGATGAAGCTCTGCTTCTTCCTACTCCTTTTCGGACATGTTGTACAGAGACACTAGGAATAGCCAATCCAATCCAATCCACTATATTTATATAGCACATTTAAACAACAAAATGTTTCCAAAGTGCTGCACAACAATATTAAAACAATATTAAAATATTATCCTTAGCTCCACCAATGACTGAATAAAAACAAAAAATAAACACATATAAAACCAATATAAAATAAATATGATTAAAAACAATTTTAAAGAGTAAAACCAATTAAAACAGTAAATAGAAATCAACATTTTAAATATGTGATGTATATTATCGTAACTGTATGCATGTTTGAAATAAACTAATTCCATAATCATTAGTGGTAGGAATCTTCGGGCTGCACCTCACGATTTAATTAAATTCTGATTCTTGGGGTGACAATTCGATTAAGAATCGAATCTCGATCCAACATGCTTCTCGTAATATATTTTTTGGTTTATAAATTATAATAAAACATTTTTAAAACAGGTTGCAGGTTACAAAAGTTCCTCTTGATGTAGTGCTGATGTACGACTTATTGGCGCAGTGTTGACCTAAAAAAAATATTTTTTTAAATGTATTTTTGAAATTGTATTTACAAAAAATTACAGAATGTTAATCAATCTAACAAAATAAAACAGAGCAACTCCAACTCCAAACCAATACCAGCTTAGCAATATTTTACAAAGCAATAGAGAAAACATACAAATACAATACTAAATAAAAGGAAAACAAACAATGTATAAAAGCAACAATAGTTGTTTAATGTTTTAAATCCAAAAATGTATTCTTAAACAAAATTGCAAAAGAAAAAAAAAAAAATTAAATCGATTCTGAAAAATTAAAAATAAAATAAGAATTTGAATTAAAAAAAAAACATGTAAATTGGATCATGTGAATCCAAAATTTACTAACCATACTATAAAAGTCATGCAACTTTGTGTAAAAGCTCACTTTTGTTTCTTTCTGTCCTGTTACTAAGATGAGTCATCTTCACCGTTAGAATATGATGTGGGAAAAAAAAAAAAAAAGCTTCAAGAGCCTGAGATGGGCTACTATCCAGTTTAAGTATTGTTCTCAAACTTGGATTTGGACAAAGACAGCAATGTAAGTTTATTTTGAGAGTTATAACAAGCTCCACATTTAAGAGTGTTTTATTCCACTACATTTAGAGTAAAATTCTGATGGTCCAGTGTTGATATCCAGCTACACACGTGTGATAAAGTCAAAAATGGCCTTCCCATTGGTGACTGTGTAGGGTATCAACCAGCCTGAGGAGTGGACCAGGCGGCTCAGATAGCCTCCTCCTGCAGGCGAATCGGTCTGGAGTGCTGCTGCCGCTCCCTCCACACCCCTCGCCCCCCTCACCCCCAGCAGCCATGTCCTGCTGGAGAGAGCCCCTTCACCAAAGCTTTGTCTGAGAAGAGAGTAGCCGAAAGGGCCCTCTGACACACTGGACAGGACCCTTCATAATACAAGCGCCACCTCCACAGCCCGCAAAACCAACCTCGACCGCACATACGCATGCATTCCGCATCCACTCATGTGTGGCACCGCGTGAGTGCCAATGACGCTTTATCTACTGCTTTTTTTGTGCGATTGTAGAGTTTGTACAGGGTGCTAAGCTCAAACACAAACATTGGGAGTTGCAGGCTCGAGCGGCGCGCCATCTGCCCCATTCACCCCTTCCTTTATCTGGCTTCCACTGTCTGTTTCCAACAAGTAAAGCTCTGCATTCATTGCACAGAAGAGCACCGAAAGAAGGGAGCGAGATAGACTTTAACACTACCTGTGCAAGTTTTAAATAGTTTTTTTTTATCTGCAATGTTTCTGACTGTGTCACCAGAATGAGAAAAGGAGATGTAATCAATAATGAAGCGCCTTGAAAATGTCTGTAAACAGATATTCTATTGAAAAGAGGCACTGCGTACTTTCACCAATGGAAAAGATTAAAAAAGACGCCACAGCTGCACTTATTCTTGAGGAAAATAAAATGTTTCCTTTCAATTGTCTTTTGTTTGATTGGAAATAATTTCCAAATCATTTCCAAAGTCCACACAGATAACTCCGACCAAGTGTTGCCATGTGCAACAAAGTAGGGGGAAAAAAAGCAAGGATGTGTGTGTGCGTGCGTGTTTAAACCGTAATGTCATATTATGTATTGTGGTTTTGTCCCTGTAACTGTAGGCTCAAATGAGCTGGTGACACATTTGAAATTGGCCCCTGCCTGCCCACAAAGACGGACAGGGACGCTGCGAGCACGAGCCAATCCATACTCTCCAGACACCGGCTCGGCGCGGAGAATCCTAAGATATTGACCTTCAATTCAGCCCCGCATTCACAGTTGATGAAAAGCGATAAGCACTCTAATCTGTCCGTCGCCTTTGCACTCCCACATATCGGCTGACTGACACAGACTTATTTTTACTCCGGCTGCATGCCATCAATGCGTAATACGTAAACCTAATAGCATGTTTGCTTTGAATAGGTTAATCTAAAAATTGCCTCGAAAACCACAAAACATACAGTATTTGGATATTCAAGGGTTATTATTATTAAATGTCAAATATTCATCAGTAAATGATGCTTTTTATGTATGGGGTGTCAAATGTAAAAAAAAATAGCTACAGTTTCCTAGCAGATATATTTTTCACATTTAGATCACTTTTCTCACATTTATCACATTTAAGTTCAAAATTAAATGTTGACTGTAAAAGTTGTATCCAAATGCTATGTCTAAATGTTCAATCTAAATCTAAATGTTGAATATAGATGCTCAATCTAAATTTAAATGTTAAAACTAAATCTAAATGTGAAATCCAAACCTAAATGTTAAACCTAAATCTTTGGTGTTTATTTTGAACATGTGCAACAGTTTCAACATCGTCACATGTGGTTTTCAACTATATCTTTATGCAACACCATGCACACACACATGTTTGAAGGTAACATTTAAAAAAAAAAAAGCAACTTTATTGGCATTAATTCGTCATTAATCATCTCTCATGTTTCCTTCTTCCACAGTAAGAAAGATGTAGGCGTGTGTTGTGCCCTGAGAGGCAGAGATGTGGGCGCAGCGTTGCGGCTGAGAGGCCTCGGATTGGTAGAAAATTGGCGTTCTATGAATATTCATCTTTACACTTGGTGTGAGATTAGGATTTAGATTCAAAATGTAGATTTAGATTTCAAATCTAGATTTAACATTTAAATTTAGATTTAACATGAGGTGGCGACTTGTCCAGGGTGTACCCCGCCTACCGCCCGAATGCAGCTGAGATAGGCTCCAGCGACCCCCCGTGACCCCGAAAGGGATAAGCGGTAGAAAATGGATGGATGGATTTAGGTTTAGATTCAACATCGAGCGCTCACATTTAGATTCAAGATGTACATTTAGATTCAACATTTAGATTTAGATGTAACATTTACATTTATATTTAACATTTAGACTCAACATTTAATTTAAATTTAAAATGTGAGGAAAAATTAGTTAAATGTGAGAAATATATAAGTGTGAGTGAATTTTTCGCTTTGACTCCTTTTTCACTTGCATCCATTTTACTCATAACAGCTATGGAAAAATTGCAAAATAATTACGGTCTCCATGCAAATCTGCATTAGTGTACAGAGGTTAAGGTCCTAAACTCCTCCTACTGTGGATCTACAGTTTCACATTACACTGGTAGGCTGGGTGTTAGAGGTACTTGACAATAAGTAGGAGAGTAGGGTGGAGAGCTTCCTACGAGGCTCTGCAAAAGGACAGGGATGCTGTCTGTGTTAAAAACCTGCACATGTGGACATGCTCAAATACGCGGCAGAGAGAGATTCTCGTACTACCTACACACATGGTCACATTCCCTGCACCGGAAAAACCATCCGCCCATATCTTAGTTATATTTATATGTATATGAGAACCCGGGGAAAATCTCTATCAATTTAAATACAGGCTGAATCCGTAAATTCCCACCGTCGGAAAGACGTAAAAAGCAGTGGCCGGGGAGTGCAGGTAAGAAAAAGCATATTTATTTGAGTGACATTGTCTAAATTGAAGTTTGACACTCTTCACCACTCTAACCTTTATGCAAATGTGAAAACATCCATATATGATGGACAGAATTCAATTAACTGAGATGACAGAAAATAATCTAGTGAACTGAATACATCATGCAGTTGAAAGGTAACATAATCATGCCAGTAGGAATGTGTTGGGGGTGGCGGGAACCAGACAGCGAGGGGAAGAGAGAAAAGGTGGGTGGGTGGGGGGGGGGATGGAAGGAGGGCACCGAGCAGTTGGAAGATAGGGCCCATTTCTCCCCACGTCTTATCGAATGGCACAAGCTCCATTTCTCTAAAGCGGCGCCTTCAGTCCACTAAACTCTTGATCTTAAATGAGAGACCCTGGAAGACTGTTGCTAAGCAATTAGGAGGGCTTATTGAGCAGCTGATTCCCAGCGCTCAGTGTCCATTATTACAATTTTTCCTCACCTCATAGACTCCCATGTTGATGAGCGGCAGTGACCATGTAGTGGGAAATGGGCTCCCCCGGCAAGATGGCTAATTACACCAGCACCCTTATTTTTAAAGTTAAAGTTAAAGTACCAATGATTGTCACACACACACTAGGTATGGCGAGATTATTCTCTGCATTTGACCCATCACCCTTGATCACCCCCTGGGAGGTGAGGGGAGCAGTGGGCAGCAGCGGTGGCCGCGCCCGGGAATCATTTTGGTGATTTAACCCGCAATTCCAACCCTTGATGCTGAGTGCCAAGCAGGGAGGTAATGGGTCCCATTTTTTTATAGTCTTTGGTATGACTCGGCCGGGGTTTGAACTCACAACCTACCGATCTCAGGGCGGACACTCTAACCACTAGGCCACTGAGTAGGTACCTTACAGAACGAGACTATTCAACAGCAACTGTTGCTATCTGGGATTTGAAGTTGCGTAATTGACTAAATGATGAGTAAATAAAATAAATTTTAGTTACAAAAATTTACCAGGATTTAACAAATTTTTTTCACATTAAAATAATGTACCG
The DNA here is from genome assembly GCF_033978685.3 of Nerophis lumbriciformis. Lineage (NCBI taxonomy): Eukaryota > Metazoa > Chordata > Actinopteri > Syngnathiformes > Syngnathidae > Nerophis > Nerophis lumbriciformis. The sequence goes on from NC_084555.2 coordinate 27,548,746, forward strand.
GTAATTCAAATACACTGTAACATTACAAGAAATGACTGCAGAAATTAAGTTAGCCTTAAGTTTCACAGCAATAAACTCTTGTTTCACAGTTAAACACTGTGATCGCAATCCTCTGTAATACCACAACAAATGACTGTATTTTCTGGGCTATACAGCGCACCAGTTTTTAAGCCGCACACACCAAATTTTAGAAGAAAAAAAAAATGTTTACATAAATTAGCCGCACCGGACTATAAGCCGTAGATATATATACACCGGTACGAAAGGTTTTGTTAATGTTTATTTACATACCTTACTTGTTTCCAAACGGTGCCTGTCACACGGCAGTAAAACGGCTGCTCAAACAAAACAGAAGTCATCGTCATGGACCCACTAACTGCGGAAGCTAGCTCTCTAATTAGCTAAACAGACTCAATAACTCCACGGCGGCGGTCTGGTGAATTTACGAAACTGAAACAACACAAAAAGAATGCCATTGTAAGTTAATAATACTAACACAGACACTTGTAAACGTGTTAGCATATTCGCGGACGCTAATAACTCTTCAAGGGTTCCGTAGACCATGTTGCACACGATTGAACAGTAGGTGGCGGCATTCTGTTAAAACAAGAGAGCAATTATAATATCATCATAATTAGAAATGTCCGATATTATCGGCCTGCCGATATTATCGGCCGAAAAATGCGTTAAAATGTAATATCGGAAATTATCGGTATCGTTTTTTTTATTATCGGAATCGTTTTTTTGGGGGGGGGGGGGGGTTTAATTGTTTTTTTTTTAATTAAATCAACATACAAAAACACAATATACACTTACAATTAGTGCACCAACCCAAAAAACCTCCCTCACCCATTTACACTCATTCACACAAAAGGGTTGTTTCTTTCTGTTATTAATATTCTGGTTCCTACATTATATATCAATATATATCAATACAGTCTGCAAGGGATACAGTCCGTAAGCACACATGATTGTGCGTGCTGCTGGTCCACTAATAGTACTAACCTCCATCCATCCATCCATTTTCTACCGCTTATTGCCTTCGGGGTCGCGGGGGGCGCTGAAGCCTATCTCAGTTAATTTTACTCATTTTCATGAATTACTAGTTTCTATGTAACTGTTTTTATATTGTTTTACTTTCTTTTTTATTCAAGAAAATGTTTTTAATTTATTTATCTTATTATTATTTTTATTTTTTTTAAAGTACCTTATCTTCACCATACCTGGTTGTCCAAATTAGGCATAATAATTTGTTAATTCCACGACTGTATATATCGGTTGATATTGGTAATTAAAGAGTTGGACAATATCGGAATATCGGATATCGGCAAAAAGCCATTATCGGACATCCCTAATCATAATATGATAATAATAATCATAATCCATCCATCCATGCATTTTCTATCGATTGTCCCTTTCGGAGTCACGGGGGGTCACTGCAGCCTATCTCAGCTAATAATCATGATAATCCCCTCAATTCCCCCCAAAAACAGAATAACTCGCTGGAATATAAACACAATATAACATACATCCATAAACGTGGATGCATATGCAAAAGTGCAATATATTTATATGTACAGTAAATCAATTTAAATCTGCACCATATTGCTCTTTTGTCAACGAGTCAATGCAACAAAATGTCATTCTTATCTGTACTGTGAAGTTCAAATTTGAATGACAATAAAGGAAGTCTGCGTCTAAGTCTAATTAACAATACAATTATAATTGAGAAGTCACAGCATGGAGTTGTGACTTTATTGTAATTAAATCACAGTTCTGCAGTTACAGTAAATACTGTTACTGTGAAAATAATGCAAATATTAGCCAATGATTTGCTGTGAATTTACAATGACAATTTTTACAGCGTGTACAAACTCCATTTTGATTGGTGCATTTACAGCTAAATAAATATATGAGAAACATAACAAAATCAGTGCTGTAAGACAATTACTTCTTTAAAAATCATATCAATCACATACTGTTGCAATTGATAAATGTTGATTCATCCAAATGGAAAATCAATTTTGAATCTATATTAATGATGTTTTATTTTTGCATGAGCAAAGAGACCCAAGCAATAAGGTAATATCTACCACTTGACATGTTTATTAAACATCTGTAACAAACAGTTATTCACATTTACTCCTTTTGTGTCATCAATGTGCCTTTTTAAGCTGGTAAGCATCCTCACTGCAGAGTGTGCACTTTATGTGGGCCGACTACTTTTTTCTACTCAAGCCTGATGTTGAGCATATTTAGTTTATGTTACCACTGGATTTGCTGCACAGTTGTGCATGCACAAACACTATTCGACGCAGATGACTTTTTTGCATCAAAATTTTTAGTCAGGTTATAAAAAAAATGTTTAATTAATCTGCCATAATGCGTGAATGTTGACAGTCCCAAACAAAATATTAGAAACAGCTAACATAATACGTGTAATAGAGTAATAAAAATATCACGAGAGCGTCTGGTTAATAATGTTAATAATACTCTTAAATTATTAAATTGTACTGTCAAATAGATGTTTTCCCTAATGAAAGGACCAGTAAATATACTAACTTCCCATTTAATGGCATTTGATAAATTATCGATGATAAAATAACCAAATGTGCATTTATGTAAAACATATGATAAACAATTTGCATGGGAGAAGAAAAAGAGACGAAAGGAGTGAAAGGAGACCAAACAGCAGCCAGCAGACGGCGTGTGTGACTGACCAGGTGGGGGCAACCTTACCCAACTTATGGCAAACCTAACCAGTGTTTGCCATATTAGTGTTTGTTGAAATCATTTAACTTCTGTTGCCTATAATTTCACCTATTGTCAGCATACACGTGCAGGATCATTGTGAGTGCATTGATTTTTGTAATTGTTGTTTTTTTTAATCATGAAATATTAACATTTGATTTGATTTTCTAACAAAATATTAACAAACGTGTTAATACCGTACGTGTTTTTTTACAGGCATTTGCAAAGGCCTCAGCATGCTATATTCATTTAAATGTTGTGACACTAGATGGCTCTGCATGCTGCAATTAGTCATAAGGAAACTCAAACACCATTTAAAAAGCCCAATCTTGACTTTAAGGATCATACTGAAAATTAAATACAGTAAATTGATATTTTGTTGCTGCAAGGTTGTTGTTTTTTCCAAAGGATATAACAAATTAATATCCTTGTCAAATCAAATCTGTGTAAGGCTGCTCATTTCATCCAATTAGTGTGCCTAAAACACTGTGCTCCTAATGGATAGCTAAGTGACTCCTCACTAGATCTTTTACATATAAGTTAAGTTCCATTAGCCCCAAAATAGCTGCTGCGTAATAATTAAATATAGCCTTCATGGATTTTCACAGCAAGCAATTTAGAGTGCGGTTACACCGCAGCTTGTAGCGACTATACCCTCTGCATAGACTGTTAATCAGTACATTTAAAATGAGGTAGATTTGCTTTACACTAATCATTCTCTAATTTACTGAGGGCTGCAGCCTTTCAAAACACTGGACAGTAATCAACATGTCAAGTCTAAATATTGCGCAATAACTCACTATTTGCTGTAAGAAAAAAGAAAAGAAAAAAATGTTGAAGTCCCATAAATGACCGTAAGCCTATTGATGCGATTGATTAATGAACTTAGGGACGGTGTGGCTCAGTGGAAGAATTGCCGTGCGCGACTCGAGGGTCCCTGGTTCAATCCCCACCTAGTACCAACCTCGTCATGTCCGTTGTGTCCTGAGCAAGACACTTCACCCTTGCTCCTGATGGGTGCTGGTTAGCGCCTTGCATGGCAGCTCCCTCCATCAGTGTGTGAATGTGTGTGTGAATGGGTAAATGTGGAAGTAGTGTCAAAGCGCTTTGAGTACCTTGAAGGTAGAAAAGCGCTATACAAGTACAACCCATTTATCATTTATTTTATTTAACTTCTCTATAGAGCTCACGAAGACCAGGTATATTAGCCACATATGTACTGAACAATAATATGAATGCATTCACAAGATCTTCCGCAACAGAGAAAGTTTACACCAGGGGTGTCAAACTCATTATATATCGGGGGCCACATGGAGAAAAATCCACTCCCAGGTGGGCCAGACTGGTAAAATCACGGCACGATAACTTAAAAATAAAGACAATTTAAGATTGTTTTCTTTGTTTAAAAATAGAACAAGCACATTCTCAAAATGTACAAATCATAATGTTGTTGGGGTTTTTTACACTTATATGTTGCGGTTAATAGTATTCTATCTTTATTTGTCGTTATTTATACTTTCTGAATAAATTATGTGATAATGTTTATCAGTCAACTCATTGGTGTTAATTTTCAATCCATAAAAATAAAAAAAATAATATCAAAATCAAATTACAGGATGTTATTTATGTAGTTTGCTCATTTTCTTCGACTAGTGCACTAACATCATGTGTTTTTTTTTTGTGTGTTTTTTTTTACAAATGTAGCATAATCTACAAAGATACAAATAATTGCTATTGGGACATCTAGTGGACACATTTAGAACAGCGGTTTCTTTCATTCAAAAAGTTCGGCTCATTTTTATACTTAGCAAACTCATCCCGCGGGTCGGATAAAACCTGTCCGCGGGCCGAATCGTTGACACCCCTGGTTTACACAATGAGACTGAACAAAAAAATTGTTATGTCTTTCTTTCCCTGTCAACCTTGCCGGAAAAAAAAAAGACACAGGGTGGGCCTGTCCCTAAGGCCCCCAATGCACCATGGGTAATGTTTTGACCTCCTCAGGTGTAATGAGAGAGTTGCAGATTGGCTGATGAGAGGGAGAGTGCCAGCACTCCAACCCTGACTCCCTCCTTATCCTGGGAAACCCATCCCGGAATCACTCCTGCCTGCCTGCCTCACTCCCAGCTTTGGGGACCAAGCGGCTCACTGTGAATGTACCCACCAGCAAACGTTGACTGCACTTGCTGCCATGTCACCTACATATAAATTTGATTGGACCCACTAAAACGATAGCTGAGGTCTTTACTAATTCAATTCATGTCAAAATCAAGCACCCTTGTTAATTTGCTTTCCTGTGAAACACTTCATTTCCAAGGGAACGGAATACTCAGCTGCAGAAAAATGTCAAGATAGTGAAAAAATCCATTTTCCAGAGCCAATTTTCTCACTCAAGTCAATATGAAAATTAACCATGCAAATGAAGGCTGTTAAATCAGAAAATATGTGCCTCAAGCTAAATGGCACAAAGTCTTTGAATATATTGTATTTCTGACCTCACCTTTTGGAATGTAGTTGTTTTGTATTATCAGTCTCTCCAGCATTGCTTTTGACTTGTACAACTTTAAGCATCAAAACAGTCTAGCTTAATTGAAAGGGCACCAACAAACCCAAAATTCATTGGGAGATCAGACATCTAGAAATCTTGCACATCATAAGACCAAGAGGTCTTTGGTCCCGTCACACACACATTAAGGCAAGATCACTCAGCAGTTAGGCAGGCATCTGCTGTTCTAGTCGTTGTCAGGTGACTCTTTTTGGTATGAACAGCGACAGATCCCAGCTGGGGGTCGTGGCTGATTGCGGACCACGCACACAACAATGGCGCCTGTGAACCCTCTGCTTTATGGCTGTTCTGGCTTTGATGCAACATCTAATTGGTTAAGATGAACTGTTGCTGTGGCAGCTTGGCGCTCAGCACTACTGTACGGCAGTCCACACTGTCACTGTGTGCATTTAATTAGGCCCTCTTTGTCGCATATTAGTGTATGTGTGTGAACACATGCAAGATCAACATTGTATGTTTATATTTTTAGATATACATGTGCTTGCATTTGTCTTTAACTAGCCATTAAACATAATATAACAATGATTAATCAGTTTGCCACACATGATTGGGTTCATGGTGGAGTTCAGCCAGAGAGGGTTTCATACTATGCTGCTACTTTTACACTGCAGTTGGCGGTTAAGTGGAAGAAAGAGTGAAGGGTGCCGCAGCGGTTTGTTTTCGCAGGCCCTTCACTTCTCAGCATTTGGCGATGGGTTTGCAGCCTGGGCTGCGTGTGAGTGGCGTTTTGTTTAACTGCCTCTCAGTGATAGAGAAAGCAGTGGAGCCTCGTAAAGAGTCTGTAAACAGGGCTGATGCGGAAAAGTATCCAGTTCCTTGTTGCTAATTACAAAGAGTGATGGCAATCTTTAGCTTTGCAAGCAGAGGTACAGTGTAAAACAATATAGTGGAACAAGTTGATCACCAATTTTTGAAATAGTTTTTCTTACAGGAGCTGATGGGAATAGAACTGAATCACACCATTCTTAAAGGGTCATTATATGATTTTTATTCTACATTAAAAACATTTCCTTGTGGTCTACATCAGTGGTTCCCAACCTTCTTTGCACCCCGGACCGGTTTAATGTAGGCATTGTTTTGCCAGATAAATACAGCAAAAATAAGTGCATAACAAATACAACTCACTATAACGCTGAGTTAGTGGGAGCTCTGGGCTTGTTTCTTTGCAATGAGATGCAGATGGAAATCAGCCTTTGGCTACAATCTGTCACATTTATATTTTACATGTTCATTGATGTGCATTGTATCATGTCACAAAGCTATAACAAATATACTGTAACAAATGGCAACTTCCTATGAGGAGTTTTATTGTACATCTATAAACAAGCTTATTGGTGTGTCTGGTGGGACGGGCGAAAGTTAAGTAGGTGCCCTGACCGGTGTTTTGGGGACCAGTCCACCATTGCATAACATGTAATGGTGGTTCTTTTGTCAGAAGTTAGCAGAGTTTTTGTTTTCCGAAAATGTTCAAGCAGATTTCTGACTCTCCTGTTAGAATGCGCCGTTTTGTGGGCGGTCTTATTTACGTGCGGAAGTGATTTTCTAAGCCAAGCCTGCTTTGACTGCGTTCCCACTCCATCAGCCATGTTATAGACTTGTTGCTTATCGATTTGTTGCAAAATAATATTTAGGGTAGAGTTAGGCAATATGTATGAAGGTTAATTAGTGTCTTTATTCCGAAAGCTTTTTCAAATTTATGAAACTGATTTTTTCGCATTTGAAATTTTCATCAAATTACACTGACAATTTCACTGAAAAATTTTAAATTCAATGTAAAAAACTCAGTGTTTTAAAATTAAGTGTATAAAAATTCAACGTAAAAAAAATCAGTGTAAAATATTCAGTGCTGAAAAATTCAGTGTCCAAAAAAATGCCCCTTTAAAAAGCAAGACTCACTTCCAGTAAAAAGAGGCTGAAACAATCGAGCCTGTCTCAGAACGAGCCAATCAGGGATCACGTTTAAAGTCACGTGACACGGGTCTTGCAAAACAGCATAAACAAGCAGTTAACTGGTCTACCTGGGCAAAATACATCATAATAAACAATTCAATGCAGCCCGCTGGATGTTTTCAAATTACGGAAATGATTCCAATGGTTAAAATCTACACTTTTGAGTTACATACGAGTTAAGTGTCATGATTAGTTACACTGACTGTGATACACAATGTGACCAGCATATGGTGCTGGATAATGATGTTCAGGTAAACATAATGAAGAAGACACGGGCTATATATACAAATGTATGCATTCATGTAGGGAGGATTAAATGTTCATGTAGGGAGGAATAATTGCTTGAGCGTAAGCTAGTTGTTTACAAGACAAAGTTTGGTCGTTAATAGATTGACCAAACACTATGGTAATAATAGGAAGCGTTGCTTCATGCAGACGAAGGACTGCACAGAGTGGGCGGGGCAGCGACAAGCCTGAGACTTCCATGTAATATCACTGTTCTGCACAACTTTGTTGTGGAAAGTTCTGCACTCAATCTGGAATCAACACACCTGACAATGATGAGGACTCTACTCCCTTCTTAAGGCAGCGTGTCCTGCGTTCCAGTGCCAGAACGTAGCTACTTGTACCTGTACAGTCAGCCTCACACATCTCTAGCTTTTCTCACCTATGTGCTTCCTCGCTCTTTGTGTTTCCCCTCCTTTGTGTTTCCCCTTCTTTGTGCTCATCGTGTCTTGTCCTGTGTCGTCATCCAGCAGCTTCACGTCATTCCCCGGTTTCGAGCTGTGTGTCTCGTCTCCCCGGATTCCCTCTGGACTTCCTGCTGCCTCCCTGGATCTCGACCTTTCGCTTGCCACTGAATTTTGTCACACCAAATTTTTATTACACTAAATTTTAAAACACTGTTTTTTTTCAATTAAAATGTCACCATAATTTGATGTGAAAAAAAATCAGTTTACAAAATTCATACACAAAAAAAAAATCATAATAAAGTCACAAATTAACCTCCATAATATGCCCTAAAGTCCACATCGTAATATATATTTTAGCCTCTTACAATAAAAATGTATGTCATAATATATTATGTGGCATTACGAATTATAATAAAACCATTTCAAAACAGGTTACAAGTTACAAAGGCTTGTCCTTTGGCTGTTGACGTATGAGGTAACACCATGCGTAATTTCCGTTCGTCTTTGTTGTTTGTAGCTCTTTTTATTATTCTCTAAGTTCCTGGTTACTCTCTGCTGTACCACGGTTCCAGCTAGACTTCTGTTAAAGTGTGCTATGCACCTATTATTTTGTTGTTTCACTACTTTACATTCAAGCTAGCTTAGCGGTTAGCATGGCTTCTTGTATCCTCCTGCTTTCTTGCTCTGTGTCACACATTAAGTTATTCCTCCAGTTTACAGTAGTATCTCAACTTACGAGCTCAATTGGTTCCATGACCGAGATCAAGAGTCAAAACACTCAAAATTAATCATTTTACTCCGTGCTTGGACCACTCAAAAAAACTAAATTTTGACATGCCTTTTAAAACAAAAAACACATTTTTAGACAATAGCATCTATACAAAAAACGACAGTAGTTTTAGTAATTAATGTAATACTAATGTACAGCATTTAGGGTTGATTCCAGCTTTTGTGCTGCATTCGGTCATGTTCTTGTTTATCGTTCAGTTGATTTTGTTCGCTTCTAAATGGACATAGTTAGGCTGTACTGGCTGGCCAGGAGTCACTTCTGTCCGGACGCTACATTACATTGACAACATGTTGCAGCTAAAAGCCGTTTGTCGCTTTCCATTTTGTGAAATAAGACTGAAATGTGTCATCAACATGCATTATCACAATCAATCAATCATCCATCCATCCATCCATCCATCCATCTTCTTCCGCTTATCCGAGGTCGGGTCGCGGGGGCAGCAGCTTAAGCAGGGAAGCCCAGACTTCCCTCTCCCCAGCCACTTCGTCCAGCTCCTCCCAGCAATCAAAGTTTATTTATATAGCCCTAAATCACGAGTGTCTCAAAGGGCTGCACAAGCCACAACAACATCCTCGGCTCAGATCCCACATCAGGGCAAGAAAAAACTCAACCCAATGGGATACAATGAGAAACCTTGGAGGGGACCGCAGATGAGCGACCGGTGCAATGGACGTCGAGTGTATCTAGTTAATAGTGTGAGAGTCCAGTCCATAGTGGGGCAAGCAGGAGATCAATGGGCACCATAATTCAAACTTCTACCCCAGGCCATATTTACTTGATGTGTATCTTATATCATTTATATCACGCAATCCTAATCTAGACGGGTCTGATTACTCTCTACATAGAGCGACAAAGCTGCTAAATTGGCAACACTAATGATCCCTCGTGCTCCATCTTCCTATCTTCTGGCAGACCAGTGGCTTGATTATGGGAGTACTATTGTAGTAAAAGGATTTACAAATGTGTAAAATCTACATGCCCATGTCACAATATGTGTCTGTGTTTAGATTTGTGTGTGTGTAGAAATATATATCAGTGTCTGAAGGTCTGTCTGAGGCAGGAACCCTTGACTGGCTGTCTTTTTACAGATGACTTTTGCTACACTTCTGCCATGACAAATCTATGTGCGTGTACAGCGGTCGGTATGTGTAGAAAATATTTGTAACTTGACCTTCCATTTACCGACACATACCACTCGTCAGCAAATAGCACCCAGCGATGTTAAGCATGTCAGTATGGCACGTTCAAAGTTATTTGATCAAAACCTCGATAACAAAATGTCTTTAAAATACAAACAATGTCAAATAAGTAGCAACAAGTACTGGTATTAGAGATATTAACCCACGTGTTTACTTGGCATCAGCTTGTTACCAACATTTTCAAGATCGCCCACCACCAAGGAATGCAGTGCATTGATACATAAATACATGCCCTCTTGACATTATGGTGCGCATTTGCAACATGAGCTCCTAGACATCTAATTTTTTAATGCAATTGTGTTCTTAAATGGTATAAAAAGATATAATCATTGTAAAATGTAAGGACAACAAAACACTGCCATAATTTTGACAAGCGACGACATATACTTAAACATACTGTATGTAATACTGTGCCTTATGTAAACTAACTGTCATAAAAATCCACAAAAGTTCGAGCCAAAAACTATTTGATAGTTGTTGAATTAATCAATGAAGATAATTTGTCTCTGAACTGCGGTCTGCTGAGTTCTTAAGTAATATGCTACTGTTTCATTCGATGTCACTGACGTTTTTGCGCAAAATCAGTGCTTATTATTCCCAAAATGTACGGCTTCAGATGGCATTCGACTTCAGAAGTTATAGTGAGGTAACCTACAGTATAATTATTTACTAACAGCACCATGACATATAAAGCACCACGTATGCAGATTAGAGCTCATGAGGACTTTAGGTTTACATCTTTACAAAAGTTACTCTGCTAGCACATGCCAACAGATAGCCTGTCAGAAATGATGGGCAATTTTAGAAGCTGTGCTATGTTGTTTATTTGCATAAAATTGAAGAAACAGTATCATGTGTCTCAGCTCCCGTTGAACTCACCACTGCACACCGACTGATTATGGCAAATTACTCTATGTATGAGTCGCAGAGAATCAGCTCTCTGTGCAATCTGCAGCCCTGAAGCAGGGGATGAGAAATTGTTGCGCCAAGTACCATAAAAACAGATTGTGAATTAGCTGCACAGGACGCCCCCTAAACCCCCTGTTTTATTCATGAGCATGAAGGCTATCAGAACCAAAGAAAAGAAACCCCTGTGGTCTTGCCCGCTACATTGCATCAAGGTTGCATGTCACATCAAGAAGGCTGCAATTTGTTTCTGTACATGCCAGATTAACTGCTGCTGTCATTTGCTGACAGTGTACAAACATTACTCAGGTTAATGCAGTTACAGGTCAGCCCAGCAGCCATTTTGAAAACTTGTAATGAGAAATGCCTTATGAATCTATGTCTAAATTGTTACTCTTTTAGGGGTTCACGGTTTTTTGAGACAAGGAAAAGTTTTGGTGGATTACTACGGTAATTGTACCTCAATTGAGGAAATGCATTAATGTTGATGATTAAGGATAGGTACCGAAACCCTGTTCCATAATGGAACCGGTGCTAACATCAATGGTCGTAACCTGACTGACAAACAAAGTATCGGTGCCTAACCTATGTGCTAAATTTAACCAAATTGTTTTACTTATAGGCGGACCTAACTCTAACATAGGGGACGGTGTGGTGTGGTGTGGTGAAAAGAACGGCTGTGCCAGCAACTTGAGGGTTCCAGGTTCGATCCCCGGCTCGGGCCATCCAGGTCACTGCCATTGTGTCCTTGGGCAAGACACTTCACCCTTCCTCCCAGTGCTGCTCACACTGGTGAATGTATAATAGGTGGTGGTCGGAGGGTCCGTAGGCGCAAAATGGCAGCCACACTTCCGTCAAAATTACTCTATAATACCCATTTAAATCCTTTGGCTTTTGCCCTCAAAGTCCTCATGTGTCCGATGAATCATACCTTCAGTTTGTAAACATTAACATAAACAACATTTTTGAGAAAATAAAAATATCTATCTAATTACTCTTGTTTCGATTACTGAAACATATTATTTTCGAGTCTCCCTATGTCTAGCATTAAAATATTAGAGTTGGTACAAAATACAGCAGCCAGACTTTTGACAAGAACAAGAAAGTTTAATCATATTACGCCAATACCTGCACTGGCTTCCTGTGCACTTAAGATGCGATTTTAAGGTTGTACTACTTGCGTATAAAATACTAAATGGTCTAGCTCCATCCTATCTTGCTGATTGTATTGTACACTACATCCCGGCCAGAAATCTGTGTTCAAAGAACTCCGGCTTATTAGTGATTCCCAGAGCCCTGTGGGCTTTAGATTGTTTTCTTTTCGGGCTCCAGTACTCTGGAATGCCCTATCGGTAACAGTTAGAGATGCTACCTCAGTAGAAGCATTTTAATCCCATCTTAAAATTAATTTGTATACTATAGCCTTTAAAGGGGAACATTATCACAATTTCAGAATGGTTAAAACCATTAAAAATCAGTTCCCAGTGGCTTATTATATTTTTCGAAGTTTTTTTCAAAATTTTACCCATCACGCAATATCCCTAAAAAAAGCTTCAAAGTGCCTGATTTTAACCATCGTTATAAACACCCGTCCATTTTCCTGTGACGTCACATAGTGAAGCCAACACAAACAAACATGGCGGAAAGAACAGCAAGCTATAGCGACATTAGCTCGGATTCAGACTCGGATTTCAGCGGCTTAAGCGATTCAACAGATTACTAATGTATTGAAACGGATGGTTGTAGTGTGGAGGCAGGTAGCGAAAACGAAATTGAAGAAGAAACTGAAGCTATTGAGCCATATCGGTTTGAACCGTATGCAAGCGAAACCGACGAAAACAACACGACAGCCAGCGACACGGGAGAAAGCGAGGACGAATTTGGCGATCGCCTTCTAACCAACGATTGGTATGTGTTTGTTTGGCATTAAAGGAAACTAACAACTATGAACTAGGTTTACAGCATATGAAATACATTTGGCAACAACATGCACTTTGAGAGTGCAGACAGTCCAATTTTCATCAATTAATATATTCTGTAGACATACCCTCATCCGCGCTCTTTTCCTGAAAGCTGATCTGTCCAGTTTTGGAGTTGATGTCAGCAGGCCAGGGAAGCTAGGGTTGATAGGGGGTTTAGCTCGCTCATCTGCGGGAACAAACTGCCGCCATTGCTTGCCGTGCTACCGAGGTCCTTTGTCCCTGAATTGCTCACACACTCCGGCAGATTCAATGGGGGTCTGGCGGCAGATTTCTTTGACTTTATCGTTGGAAATGCATCTGCTTTGAGTGTCGCAGGATATCCACACATTCTTGCCATCTCTGTCGTAGCATAGCTTTCGTCGGTAAAGTGTGCGGAACAAACGTCCAATTTCTTGCCACTTTCGCATCTTTGGGCCACTGGTGCAACTTGAATCTGTCCCTGTTCGTGTTGTTACACCCTCCGACAACACACCGACGAGGCATGATGTCTCCAAGGTACGGAAAACAGTCGAAAAAACGGAAAATAACAGAGCTGATTTGACTCGGTGTTTGAGAAAATGGTGGATTGCTTCCCGATGTGACGCCACGTTGTGACGTCATCGCTCCGAGAGCGAATATTAGAAAGGCGTTTAATTCGCCAAAATTCACCCATTTAGAGTTCGGAAATCGGTTAAAAAAATATATGGTGTTTTTTCTGCAACATCAAGGTATATATTGACGCTTACATAGGTCTGGTGATAATGTTCCCCTTTAAATAGACCCCTATTTAGACCAGTTGAATTACCGTCTTGTTTTTCTGCTCTGCCCCCCTCTCCTGTTTGGAGAGGTTACCAGGTGACCACAGATCAGCCTCCACTCCTCTGTACATCAGTTGGTGACATCCCTGCGCTGCTGACTTGTCTCCCAATGGACAGGACTTTTGACATTATAAAGTCGGGACCCTGGATGGACCACTCCTTATGCAACAGTCTGTGACGTCTCGCCTCCCCAACTTGTCTACCTGCTGGCCCCACTATGGACTGAACTCTCACATTATTAACCATATCCACTCTGCATCCATTGCACCGATCACCTAAAGGAAGGAAGGAGGTCCCCATATCTGCAGTCCCTTCCCTGGTTTCACGTTGTTCCCATTGGGTTGAGTTTTTTCTTGCCTTGATGTGGGATCTGAGCTGAGAATGTCGATGTGGCTTGTGCAGCCCTTTGAGACATTTGTGATTAAGGGCTATATAAGTAAACTTTGATTGATTGATTGATTGATTATATGCTGGTACTACCTTTGGTGTGGCTGCTTGACTTTTGACAAGGACAATACATTTTGATTATATCACACCTATACTGGCTCACCTGCACTGGCTTCCTGTGCACTTAAGATGCGACTTTAAGGTTTTATTACTTATGTATACAATACTAAACGGTCTAGGTCCAGCTTATCTCGCTGATTGTATTTTACCATATGTCCCGGCGAGAAATCTGCATTTTAAAAACTCAGGCTTATTAGTGATGCCCAAGGCCCAAAAATTGTCTGCAGGTTCTAAAGAGTTTTCTATTCGGGCTCCATTACTCTGGAATGCTGTACCGGTAACAATTATAGATGCCACATTAGTAGAAGCATTTAAGTCCCATCTTAAAATTAATTTATACACGCTAACCTTTAAATAAATCTCTTTTTAGACCAGTTGATCTGCCACCTCTCTTTTATGCTCTGCCCCCTCTCCTGCATGGAGAGATTATCAGATGGCCATGGATCAGTTTCAACAGAGGAGGCTCTAGCTGTTCCAATTAAGTCGGGACCAGGGGTGGACCACTCCTCTATGCATCAGTCGGTGACATCTCAGCATTTTGACTTGTCTACATGCAAGAGGATCACCTGTTTATTTCCCTTTGGACTGGACTCGCACATTATTAACCGTACCCACTCGGCATCCATTGCACCGGTCACCCAGGGGGAAAGGGTCCCCACATCTGTGGTCCCTCCCAAGGTTTCTCATTGTTCCCAATTGGTTGAATTGTTTCTTGCCCAAATGTGGGATCAGATCCTAAGATTTCATTGTGGTTTGTGAAGCCCTTTAACCCTGTAACACCCCTTGTTGTAAGATTACAATGTTACCTTTAACCATCCTAAAAAACAATCTGTTATATATTTTTTATTTTTTTACCACATTTACATAGTCATTGAGTCCTATTGTTCAGTCTCACAAGGCTATTGGATTGTACATTTGTTTATAAGTCACGCCTTCTGGCCATGAACTCACACAACCTCTCAAGGTTTCCTATGAACAACATCTATTTGTTTCATTGGACTGGATTAATCAGATTCAAGTAAGTAAAATGTCTTTTATATATTTTTTGGTGGTTGTTACAATGTCTAGAGCATGTACATATGTAGTTATTGTGGAACAGATGCATCAAATTTCATTTAGCGCTTGTTATATAATTGTTGCAATTATACAACACAGGGTGAATGTGGTAGTCAAAATAGCTGGCTTGTTACAGTGGGCTCAAACAGGTTGTATTCCCTCCACTACATCACTGCCTGAAGTATTTTCTCTATACATGGATAGTATACATTCTACCCTTGTGTTGTGTTCTGGTGACTGATTTATAAGTTTTATCTCTAAAAAATGTAGTTAATTGATCAGCCTGACCTAAAATTCCATGACTTTGTCCAAGGATATCAACAGACAATTCAGTTCTGGGGAAAGGAATGTTCCTGAATGTGTGGATGTAATGGGGGTATGCATATTTTCCATTTAGTATGATAATTAGAGCCATTAATCCATTTATACATTGATGGAATTTGGACACGTTTGTCTAAAGCGACTTACCAGGCAGACATTATTGTCTACTCTGAGCACTTGGTCCACCACCTGTTGCTGATGTGATGCCACGCAACAGATTCCAATCCCTGTTGACGTCATTACATTTTGTAAACAACATGACAGTATTTGAGACGGAAAAGAAAGACAAACTATGGAAACTCAGACTCTGGCTTGATTCATTCAGAGAGAAATGCCTGCAGGTGGTACCAGAGGAGCACAACTCTGTGAATGAGATGATGATGCTGCAGACACTGCAATACAGGATACACCAACACACAATGCAGAACGTGTGATGTTTGCCTTTGTTTTACAGACCACAGGGACTGTTTTTAGCACTTTCACCACCAATGAAAGTCTTCATGACCAATGTCATGAAAAGAAAAAAAGAGAGGGGAAAAGCGTTTTTTGAGAGTTTTATCTTGTTTCATATTTTTTATATTTGTAATAGATGACTTCATAAAAATATAACTAATGTGTGATTATTATTAATGGTATATACCGTTATATATATATATACTGCAAATGAACCCTTAGTTGTTCAGACAACGTCAGTACAAATACAGAAATTATGCTCCATCAAAGCCCAATGTTGCAATATTTCAACATTTCTCTAAAAACATACATAACATTTTTTTTTTAACTCTTCAATTTCTGCATCAAATGCCTCCGACAACAACATTTGAAAGGTGAAATATTTTTTTTTTTTTAGGTTTTTCTATATTTGTGTCTTACAGGGTTAAGGCATTTGTGGTTAAGGGCTATATAAATAATTGTTGATTGCTTTGATTGATGGTATCGAAACAACCACCAATTTATAGATCTGCCCGCCCTCCTCATATGTGTAAATGGGTTATACTTGTATAGCGCTTTTCTACCTTCAAGGCACTCAAAACGCTTTGACACTATTTCCACATTCACCCATTCACACAGACATTCACACGCTGATGGCGGGAGCTGCCATGCAAGGCTCTAACCACGACCCATCAGAAGCAAGGGTGAAGTGTCTTGCTCAAGGACACAACGAACATGACGAGGTTGGTAGAAGGTGGGGATTGAACCAGGAACCCTCAGGTTGCTGGCACGGCCACTCTCCCAACCGCGCCACGCCGTCCCCATGTGTCGTATACTGACAGTTAGGCCCTTTACCACCAAAGGTTCAGGAACTTTAATTTCCTAGAACCTTTAGTTCCTGGAACATGTAGACCTGTGTAATAATTGTTTTCACTAGATTTCACAGTTCAGGTTAGTTTATACAAATACGCTGATACTATGTAAATAAACAGACAATATTGCAGTATTATCAGAGTTCTTTTTTTTTTTTTACTAAAGTGTAAGTAAATGAAATAGAAAGTAATAATGTATAAAACAATATGATTTAAAAATAGTGTTCCAACTGTTTATAAAAAGTCAGGCTTGTGTCCAACAGTCATAAAGTTGTCCCTTCAGTAAATGATGAATTCATGAGGGTCAAGCGAGTCCTTATGATTAATTTTGTCATGTCTGTGTGATCATGTTTTGTTTTAGTCATGTTCGGTTTTGTTTTTGGACTCTTTGTGCACTTGTGTTTGTTTTTGTCACCATAGCAACCCATTAGTTTTCACCTGTCATGTCACGCACCTGTTTCACGTTTTGAGTCACACACCTGTTTTCACTGATCATGTCACTGCTATTTAAGCCGGTCTGTTTCTGTTGTTCGTCCTGGTGACATTATCATATCTATCTATCCTTTCTACCTCTGCTACCTGTCATGCCAAGCCATTGTTTCATGCACGTTTTTCATGCCACAGTAAGTGTTGTATATTTCATGTTTAGCGTTTTTGCCTATGTGCAAGTTTTTGTTTCATTAGCCAAGTTTTTGTACTTCCGCCTTGTGCGCGCTTTTCGTTTGTTCTTTTTGTTAGTGTAAAATTAAACATGTACTTACATTCACGCCTTGCCCGCGCCAACTTTCCTTTGCACCATGGAAAAACAAACCCCAAAGTCCACGTTTTGACAAATTTCAGCTGCAAATAACTATATATAGAAAGAATACATGGCAGTGTGTATCTATATATATCTGATAGTATATATCTATATATCTGATAGTATATATCTGTATCATGAATCGACTTAAACAAGTTGAAAAACGTATTCGGGTGTTATCATTTAGTGGTCAATTGTACGGAATATACTTCACTGTGCAACCTACTAATAAAAGTCTCAATCAATCAATCTCACTGCGACAACAGGAACACATCGGATTTAGCTTTAGCTTGTTAGCATTAACATTCTGTTCACTCAGGTTGAGGCTAATCACTACACAAATGGAGTGTCCCTGACTATTTTAATAAAGTAAATCATTAATATTTAATGTAATTTATCTTAATTCCACTTGTGTACTGCCTCCTTCAATTTACATTTATCCAACAAAGTCTCAGAGTATTAGCTGAAGTCGCCTCTGCGAGTCCTCTATGAATACGTTTAAAAGATTCCGTCCACTTCTCATAGCTTCGCGCATTGTACAAAAATAATAAACAACATTAAACTTCACATAGTTTAAAGCAGTGGTTCTTAACCTTGTTGGAGGTACCGAACCCCACCAGTTTCATAAGCGCTTTCACCGAACCCTTCTTTAGTGAAAAATAAAATGTTTTTTTTTTCAAATTAAAGACAAAGTTATATGTTTTTGGTAACACTTTAGTATGAGGAACATATTCTAAGTAACAAAGACTTAATATAGAGTTTTTTGGACACTAGGGGAACATATTCTACAAACCCCGTTTCCATATGAGTTGGGAAATTGTGTTAGATGTAAATATAAACGGAATACAATGATTTGCAAATCATTTTCAACCCATATTCAATTGAATGCACTACAAAGATTAGATATTTGATGTTCAAACTCATAAACATTATTTTTTTTGCAAATAATCATTAACTTTAGAATTTGATGGCAGCAACACGTGACAAAGAAGTTGGGAAAGGTAGCAATAAATATTGATAAAGTTGAGGAATGCTCATCAAACACTTATTTGGAACATCCCACAGGTGTGCAGGCTAATTGGGAACAGGTGGGTGCCATGATTGGGTATACAAACAGCTTCCCAAAAAATGCTCAGTCTTTCACAAGAAAGGATGGGGCAAGGTACACTCCTTTGTCCACAACTGCGTGAGCAAATAGTCAAACAGTTTAAAAACAACGTTTCTCAAAGTGCAATTGCAAGAAATTTAGGGATTTCAACATCTACGGTCCATAATATCATCAAAAGGTTCAGAGAATCTGGAGAAATCACTCCACGTAAGCGTCATGGCCGGAAACCAACATTGAATGACCGTAACCTTCGATCCCTCAGACGGCACTGTATCAAAAACCGACATCAATCTCTAAAGGATATCACCACATGTGCTCAGGAAGACTTCAGAAAACCACTGTCACTAAATACAGTCCGTCGCTACATCTGCAAGTGCAAGTTAAAGCTCTACTATGCAAAGCGAAAGCCATTTATCAACAACATCCAGAAACGCCGCTGGCTTCTCTGGGACTGAGATCATCTCAGATGGACTGATGCAAAGTGGAAAAGTGTTCTGTGGTCTGACGAGTCCACATTTCAAATTGTTTTTGGAAATATTCGACATCGTGTCATCCGGACCAAAGGGGAAGCGAACCATCCAGACTGTTATCGACGCAAAGTTCAAAAGCCAGCATGTGTGATGGTATGGGGGTGCATTAGTGCCCAAAGCATGGGTAACTTACACATCTGTGAAGGCACCATTAATGCTGAAAGGTACATACAGGTTTTGGAACAACACATGCTGCCATCTAAGCGCAGTCTTTTTCATGGACGCCCCTGCTTATTTCAGCAAGACAATGCCAAGCCACATTCAGCACATGCTACAACAGCGTGGCTTCGTAAAAAAAGAGTGCAGGTACTTTCTTGGCCCGCCTGCAGTCCAGACCTGTCTCCCATCGAAAATGTGTGGCGCATTATAAAGTGTAAAATATGACAGCGGAGACCCCGCACTGTTGAACGACTGAAGCTCTACATAAAACAAGAATGGGAAGGAATTCCACTTCAAAGCTTCAACAATTAGTTTCCTCAGTTCCCAATCGTTTATTGAGTGTTGTTAAAAGAAAAGGTGATGTAACACAGTGGTGAACATGCCCTTTTTCAACTACTTTGGCACGTGTTGCAGCCATGGAATTCTAAGTTAATTATCATTTGCAAAAAAAAAATAAAGTTTATGAGTTAGAACATTAAATATCTTGTCTTTGTAGTGCATTCCATTGAATATGGGTTGAAAAGGATTTGCAAATCATTGTATTCCGTTTATATTTACATCTAACACAATTTCCCAACTCGTATGGAAACGGGGTTTGTAAGTAACAAAGACTTAATTTAGAGTTATTTGGTTAGGGTTAGGGTTAGAGGGTTAGGGTTATAATAAGGCCATGCATAATAAGGCATTAATAAGTACTTAATAATGACTAGTTTAAGAGCCAATATGTTACTAATTTGCATGTTAATAAGCAACTAATTAATGATGAATATGTTCCCCATACTAAAGTGTTACCATTTTTTTTTACTGGAGCACAAAATGAACCGTCCATGAACATCACCTTGTTCAAAGAACAAAACCAACACAGTGCATAAACTCACAACAAATTACACACCTGCAAATCAGTCTGAATTCTGCTGTTGCCGTATCCGAAATACGCCGATAGGGAGAAGTTTTTATTTACACGATGAGTCGGGTGTGTCTTGACCTCCGCCGAACCCCTGAGGCCGACTCACCAAACCCCTAGGGTTCGATCAAACCCAGGTTAAGAACCACTACTTTAAAGACATTGGCTGAATAAAAACACTGCATGATAGTTCGCCTGATCAGCGTTCTTCAGCACAAAGATGCCCCACAAAAGTTACTGTAAGTCAAAAGTTCCTTTTGTTTTTCTTTATCTTTGTTGTTAAATATCCTGTAAAATACACCAAAACTAAGAAATAAACAAGTTGTCTCTGTAATGGCGGCTGTTGTGTTCGAAAAATAAGTTTTAGGAACGCCCCCAACTGTGTTCAACCAATCAGCTGCCGACAGCGCAGCTTGCCCCCTTGAAAATTCCTGGAACCTTTCAAAAGTCCCACCTCGCCGGCAGGAACTAAATTAAGTTCCTGAATGGGTAATTTTTGGTGGAAACACAGGGGAAGTTCATGTAAAAGCGCTATACAAGTACAACCCATTTATCATTATTTATTTACCCAGGTAAATCGGAAAGTTCCTTTTGAAGTTCATGCGGTGAAAAAGGGCCTAATGTTGACACACCAAAAGTTGTTTCTCTAAACTTTTATTTCTCTACTTTTTAATTTCCTGTTAATATTTGCCTACTTTCTGCTGCAAAGTGGTTCCATCTATACTTCTTAAACTTTATTAAGCACTTATTTTCTGGTGTTGTTTCAAGGTAGTTAGCTTAGCTATTAGCATGCCTAGTCCGGTCTTGCTCTCGATGTTCAACATTTTCAGCCTTGTCCTCCAGTGATATTGTTATTTGATAATGATACTTAAAGTGGAACTGCACTTTTTTGGAATTTTGCCTATCATTCACAATCATTATGTAAGACATAATGACGAATTTTTTTTTTTAATGCATTCTCAACATTAAATACATTTGATCAAAAGTCTGCTTACAATGGAGCCTATGGGAGCCGTTCAATTCTGCCTATAGAGCCCCTAATAAACATTCACACATCTTCACTAGGGTTGTATAAACATGATGTAAGTATATATGTAATGTAGTTACAGGCACATTTATAATAACATTTATTATTAACGTATTTTGATCATTTTAAGCATACAAGGCGCATTAATTAAAAAAACGCACCACAAAGTTCGCTTTTTTTTTTCTCCCTTCATCACTGATTTCTGCTTACTGCAGACTTCATGAGAGCCAACAGACATAATGAAACATCACTTACTGTATAAGGTCTACCGTTATTACGATGCCAACTGCTAGGGTGTTCATATATTCCCATTTGGATGAAAAATTACTCATAATCCTCGCAAAGAAACGGGGTAGGGCAGGGCGGCCCCATGCACATGGTGTAAGTGCTTGTCAGCCTTTGGACCAAAAATACATCCTGTCAGTCAGACAGGATCGTTTTTTGTGTTTAGCATTTAAAGACATAAATCTGCAATCACATACTTATTTACGAAAATGGGCCAATAAGGTTTGGCGGCTGAACGATCAGCACATGGCTAGTATGGCCCTCTCGAGTCAAGTTGACTCGCGCACAATTGGACGAACCAACGATCATCAGTTTGGTGATGAAAAAGTGACGTTTCAACTACAATTCGTTATCTACCGATGTATGCAAGAGTCATTTTCAGGAGCAAAATGTACATAAAGAGAACTCGTTAATGAAATTTCGGTCATCTGGACGCTACGGGTCCGTTAACTTCCAGAATGGCTCCAACACAGCATGCAAACTTACTACCATTACGTGAATCAGAGCTCAGAACCCTACACATTACTGCACTCCCGTTGCTACACAACTATAAAAATCTAGAATATTTCTGCATATACTGTACTCTGTGTTCCATATTGCTGGTGGTTTTGCTGTGATAATTATGACAATGTGTTGTAATTGATTTCATACTGGTGACTGTGTTACTTAATAATGTATTTATATTACTGAAGTTTTTTTTAACTTCTATTCTGTTTAACTTGCATTTCACAACATCTATGTAAACATTCAAAAGGTATTGTTTTTGCACAAAAGTAATGTTTTTCTTTTTTCAAGTAGTGTCCAGGTTCCATTTAAGCACTGGTACCATTTCGAAAGTGCTTAATATCAATGGTCAAAGTGCAAAACCTTTTATTTAGAAGAGTTTCTAATCTTGTGGATTTCACCTTGCATTATGAGAACAGGGTTTGTTGCCACCATATAAACTAAAATCTACCAATTATAAAACCCTGCAGATAAAAGTTTTTTATTCCACTTTGACCACCCCTATTGATAATGCACTGGAGATTAAAATGATGCTTCTTAAGAGAGAATGATGCTGCACTACAACAGGGCATTGGAGAGCCAAATGAAACTATGGTTGCTACAGGCGGTGCAGTGGATAGCAGCCTAGTGATAGGAAGGTGAAGAGGCCACATCCTTCATAATTGCAAAGGAATGCAAGCGAAAATGAGCTTATAAGCTCCCAAAGTTTTGTTACAATACTCTGCACTGGAAACTAGAAAAAAATAAAGATGTATTACTGTACTACATGGCGTACATAAAAAAACACGATATGACTGCATGCATCCATCCATCCATTTTCTACCGCTTATTCCCTTTGGGGTCGCGGGGGGGCGCTGGAGCCTATCTCAGCTACAATCGGGCGGAAGGCGGGGTACACCCTGGACAAGTCATCACCTCATCGCAGGGCCAACACAGATAGACATACAACATTCACACTCACATCCACACACTAGGGCCAATTTAGTGTTGCCAATCAACCTATCCCCAGGTGCATGTCTTTGGAGGTGGGAGGAAGCCGGAGTACCCGGAGGGAACCCACGCAGTCACGGGGAGAACATGCAAACTCCACACAGAAAGATCCCGAGCCCAGGATTGAACCCAAGACTACTCAGGACCTTCGTATTGTGAGGCAGATGCACTAACCTCTCTTCCACCGTACTGCATGCAAATATATCTAATATGTCTCTGACACAAGGAACTATACTGTTTTTCCTTTTTATTCCATGGAAGATAATTAGTGTTTGTAAAACCCAGACCCATGTGTCTGTTTACATGGTTTGTCTGGATGCCAGAATATTCTAATTGCCCACTCTGATTTCAGCAACTCAGTACCTCATCATTACTGAAGCACAGGAGTCCTAATGAGTAGAATTGTTATCTGAAAGCTAGCTCCCTTATTTTCAGCACTGCGAAAGCACATTAGATCCAGACTGCTCATTTCCATTCCCCCTGTCATCTCTCTAGAAATGACGTGCAGTGCTTGAAAGTGTTTATTTCCAAATTCAGACCTCCTCCGTGGCAGCCATCGGCTTCAATTACCATTTTTTTTTTTTTCCTGAGCGAAGCCATCAGGCAGCCTGACACCGAGGTCCAACCTAATTCCCACCTTCTCCAAAGTCAAGAGCATAATGTGCAGATAAAAAAGGTGGAAAATAGCCTGCCGCTCATTAGCATGCAGTGCCTGCCTGTTCATTTGCTTGCTGCGAATGAAAGTTCTGACACTCAGCGCCTTGTGCAATGTGAGAACAGTCCTCTTCAGACTGCGTTGTGTCCTTACTGCCGTGGAAAGGTCATCAGCAGAGGTGTGCGCTCGCCGACCTGGCTGACTGCTCTTCTCTGTCCCACCAGGCAGAAGGGTTAGTTGAGGGTATTGATTCAGGGAGAAGCTCATTACCTGCTGAATCAACATATTATTGCCATGTTTCACCCAGCCGTATTGTTTACAAGTGTCTTTAGCATGGGCAAAAGCCTGCCCTTATCGGCCATGACTGCATTCATTAAAGCCTGACCTGGGTGATCATGTGCTATCTGCTGCTGGCTTGGCCCAGTGAGCTGGGCCACTGGCCCGCATTGGCCTGGGCCCGTGACACTACCTCTCTTTTTCTTTCCCCCTCAATCCCTCAGCGTCTCTGCCCGTGCTCCCTATGAATGTCTCCATTAGGCTGCCGATGTGTAAATTGTTTTCACCTGCACTGCGGGCAGATGGGGAGCAGTGTCTCTGTCGTGATTTCCTATGCATGAGCTTTCTAATCAGTCCGAGAGTAACATGATTCCCTTGCTCCTTGCTGGAAAAAAGGTGAGCTTGTGCGAGCATGCACACATACGTAACATCATCACACACTGTCTCGCACTCACATTCTGCAATCAATATGCACGATGCGCTGTGGGGATATTGGTGCGGATGTGGTGGTGACAGGGTTCATTATATGAGTTCGCCTTACAACACTGTGATGGCTTAATATACAGCAGAGGGACTGGGCCTGAGCTGATCCTTGCCTCTACCATTTCCATTTTCAGTTCAAATTGAGGGATAATTTGACCTGGAAGACTAAACCCACATAAGCACAATGACATCCAGCAGCGGTGTCAACTGAGTGTGACCCTTGGAAGAGACGAGAGAGGATGCCCCTCACGAAAACAAATAAAGCTTCCCCGGAAACCTTAATGTGGATGTGACTTGTGCCCTTTAGGCCTCTTTTTCAGAATGGGGTCAAATTGGCCATCCAGGCCCTTTGGGTGCAGGGAAAGGTACTTGTATAATGAGCTGTTTATTCTTGGCTGCATGTGTGATGGGACACAAGTAGGGGATTTTATTTGTTTTGTTTCATTGCCATGCATGTCTTATAGTGTTTTATTGCTGTTGATTTTAATTGCATGTTTTTACATTTTAGAATTTGATTGTGAAGTGAAGTGAAGTGAATTATATTTATATAGCGCTTTTCTCCATTGACTCAAAGCGCTTTTACATAGTGAAACCCAATATCTAAGTTACAATTAAACCAGTGTGGGTGGCACTGAGAGCAGGTGGGTAAAGTGTCTTGCCCAAGGACACAACGGCAGTGACTAGGATGGCGGAAGCGGGGATTGAACCTACAACCCTCAAGTTGCTGGCACGGCCACTCTACCAACCGAGCTATACCGCTATATATATATATTGTATTTTTAATTGTATGTTTTTACATTTTAGAATTTGATTGTATTTTTAATTGCATGTTTTTACATTTTAGAATTTGATTGTCTTTTTAATTGCATGTTTTTACTCCTTGTGGACTTTGCTGGTATTTTAAGACGTTGCCCCTTTTTAGCTTGTTGCCCCTAACAACCGAAGTGCCCAATCAAACGACACCTGAAGTTAGACGCACCTGTGGAGCATTACGACTGCACCCATTTAAAAGAGAACAGGCAGGATCGACGAGGAGGGAAGCGACAGCAGAGCGATCGGGGAAGAATCGACAGTCTTTGCCAAGAGCGACCGGGTGGACGCACGCAGGCTGGGAAGGAACTCCCGGACTACACAGCAGACCAGCAGGCTACCGGAGCGAACCCCAAGAAGCCCACAACACGCAGGGGCAGAGGAAACTCTGCCATCGAAGTAAGTGACGTGTGTTTTGGACCTGTGGGGGCAACCAACTGCCTTGGTCTGTGGGCTTGCGGGCTCGTGCGTTGTACGCTGGCTGTGTGGTTCTGTGGACAGGGGGCGATTGGGACCCATAGACCTGCGGCGACCCCCGGGAGCGACCAAGAGGCGGAGCGAGACGGGACGGGTACGGCCACGTAGGTCCCGCGAGTGACCGGCGACTGGCGAGGAGAGTGGGCGTACCCAATACTTTGACGCGGAACTACAGCAGGGGCTTGCGTGTAAGTGTGGCGTCAGTCCGGAGAGCGTCTCCGTAGTTTTAGAAGATTTTATCCCTGTGGCCTGCCTCCGTTTTAATTCTGTGTGCAGGAGGACGCAGTGGAAGTGGGTGGAGCCAGGACGCTGACCCACTACGCCTGTCGCGGCTGTACCCTCACCATAATATTGGTTGCCAATTGGTATTTTTAGTATTGACAACTGAACAGTTTAATGTGTATTGTAATAAAGTGCGAACAAGCATAATCATCTTCCCTTATTTTGGACAGCTGCTCTCACTACATTGGGTTCTTAATATTTATATTTGTTTTAAGCAACATTTGTATTAGATTTTAATATTCCACCACTCGGGTCCATTACACATGTACTAGACAGAAAGAAAAAAAACAGCATCTACAGAACATGAGTTTAGCTATGGCTGTGGGATTTTTTCATTTTCGTTACAATGCAAGTAATTATGAAATCAACCGTAAAAAATATCAGACAAATGTTGGACTCTACTCGCGTTCTCTTGTTGAACAGTCAAATGTCCGATCTTCTGGAAGATTCTACAAGCATGCATGTATTAAAACAGGTCACAGGTATATGTTACAGCCTTGGTCTCACTCCTGCAAAAGCATTGTCGAGTGTGTTCGTAAGCTCAACAAGCGGATGCCTCCACAAGAGCGAGCTTCTGCCAAAAGTGAGTCCCGATTAAGAATTCTTCACTCTCTTTAGAGCAAAAAAGCCGATAAGTCCGATGGGTCAACAAGTCCATGGTCAAAGAGTGTCCATGTGGGTGGGGGCGAGTCCAAGGAAAAAGAGACGATGACGCTACAGATGAGGGGGATTTTTGTCAAAATGATGCGGATTTAATTAAAATTATTAATATTTAAATATATTAATATCTGAGGCTTATTCTTCCTTTTAAAAATGTGACTTTTGTATCATTCTTTACACAGTTTGAGGTTACTTGGGCTCACACATTCAGAGACATTATTCTTTTCAAGGGATTAGATGTACCAAAACACATATCAATGTCTCTAATTCTAATTCTAATTCTCGTGAGCCTCATGCGGCTCTTTGGCTGGTTTCATGCGGCTCTTAACTCTATTAATTTTTTTTTAATTTTTTAATTTTTTATTTTTTTTAAATAAATAAATAAAAAATAAAACATTTAAATAATTTTAAAAAATAATTAGAAAAAATAATATAGAAAAAATAATTAGAAAAAATAAAATAAAAAAATATATATTAGTACCCACGGGGTGTAGACGCGACAAACTCTTTGACGTCAGAGTCCCACATTGCCGTGTTACTGTACTGTAGTATATCTACTGTCCCTGGCGTTCGCCGGGACGAAAAACACTACATTTCCCAAAATGCAGCGCGACCGAGACACACGGCCGCTTCATTGACTTCCGCTCAGCACAAAGAGGGTGTTTTCTCAAAATCTAACTTGCTATTCAAATTGTTGTATTTGTTGTATTTTATGTATTTGTTGTATTTGTTGTATTTTTTGTATTTGTTGTATTGTTGTATTTTTTGTATTTAGTGTATTAGATTCAGCAACTAGTGTTAAGATCCCACTGCACGCAATATCTGAAGAGCATGGAAAAAAGCATTTCACTGTGGTGTACTCTGCATGTGACGAATAAAAACCCTTGAACATTGAAACACCGTGGCGTTCCACACGCGACCTCTTCTATCGGCCGTGATCGTGATCATCACGAAAAAAAAAGGAAATACTTGGATTACAATACTCGGATTACTTTTTTCGCCTGGTTTAAGCCGGTTTGAGTTGCACATAAGAAGAAGAAGAAGCCGAAGCCGGTTTGAGTGACGTCAAACGTGCATGTGTGTGAGATCACAGTAGTAAACAATTTGTGACAAGTTCGCTCTCAAAATGGCAGGGAAAAAAAGCACAGCAAAACGAAAATATGAAGAACACAGGACATTTCAACAGTGTCGGAGAGTTTATACTTTTTTGTTGAACGTAATGGCAAGCCATTATGCCTTATATGTCAGGCGTCATTAGCGCATTTCAAAGCTTCAAATCTTCAGCGTCACTTTAGCTTACTCCATGCTAACATCGACCAGGAATTTCCAAAAGGGACAGAACTTCGCAAGCACAAGTTGGCCACTTTGAGAAGTCAGGCAGAAAAGCAGAAAGTTTTTCCAAAAATTTACAAAGCACTCAGAGACCGTAACGCTTGCATCATATCAACTGGCTTGGAACACTGCACAGGCTAAAAAGCCATACAATGAAGGGACTTCATTAAAAAATGCCTCAGTGACGCTGTTGAAATCTTGTCTCCTGAAGACGACAAACTACAAAGAAGGGTATCAGAAGTCCAACTGTCCCGCCACGCTGTTGAACGCAGAATATCGGACATTAACACGGCTATTGAATCACAGTTGCACTCTGACCTTCAAGCATGTGAGTATTTTAGTGTCGCATTGGATGAGAGTTGTGACATAGAAGACAAGCCTCAATTGGCAATATTTGCACGGTCTGTGTCAAACGATTGTGTGATAAAAGAAGAGCTCCTTGATATTGTGCCATTAAATGACAGAACCCGTGGCATAGATGTGAAAGAAACAATGATGGCTGCATTTGCGAAAGCAAATCTGCCCATACAGAAACTAACTGCAATAGCCACAGATGGAGCACCAGCCATGATCTGATCTGTGAATGGGCTTGTGTGGCTGTGCAAAGCTGACAAAACATTTCCCGAGTTTTGGAATTTCCACTGCATTATCCACAGGGAGCAACTCGTGTATAAATCATTGAATTTAGACAACGTCATGAAGCCTGTGAAGGAAATCGTCAACTACATCCGCACGCATGCACTTTACCACAAGCAATTAAGGAATCTTATCGCTGAGCTGTGAGGTGGCTGTCAAAATCTAAGGTAAACTCTTGCTTTTTTTAGCTTTTGGATGCTGTGAAACTGTTCATTGAAGAGAAGGACAAGGACTATCCCGAGCTCTCAGACCTCGAGTGGATTATGAATCTGGCCTTTTTGGTCGACATGCTGTATCACTTGGACAGACTGAACCTGACCCTGCAGGGTAAGTTCAAAATGCTGCCTGACCTGGTGCAAAGTGTGTTTGCGTTCATCAACAAACTGAAGCTGTTCAAGGCGTATATTCAAAAGGGAGATTTAACACATTTTCCCACTCTGCTAAAAGCCAGCGGGCAAGTCACCAGCGCCGCCCTGAAAAAGAAAAGAGACAGATATGCGACACTGGTTGAAAACCTGACCCGGTTCCATGATCTCCAACTGAAAAGGCCACAGATTACATTCCTCGCCGACCAATTTAATGCGGTTACGGATTGTTTGAAAGCCCCGCTCGTCACAGATGAGGCTGCGGCTGAGTTGGCGATGATCGATCTTTGTGAGGAGGACCAACTGAAAGCTGCTTGAAGGGACCATTGAGTTCTGGAAAAGTGTGCCAATGGAAAAATACCCCAATGTCAAACGGGCTGCACTTAAGATACTGTCAATGTTTGGGTCAACGTATGTCTGCGAGTCTGTGCTTTCTACCCTGAAACATGTGAAATCAAAGCATCGATCTGTTCTGACTGACACCCATGTGAAAGATTTGCTTCGAGTGCATACTTGCCAACCTTGAGACCTCCGATTTCGGGAGGTGGGGGGTGGGGGGGTGGGGGGGGGGGGGGGGGGGGTCGTGGTTGGGGGCGTGGCTAAGAGGGGAGGAGTATATTTACAGCTAGAATTCACCAAGTCAAGTATTTCATATATATATATATATAATAAATACTTGACTTTCAGTGAATTCTTGCTATAAATATATATTTATTTTATTGTATATATATATATATATATATATATATATATATATATGTATATGTATATGTATGTATATATATATATATATATATATATATATATAAGAAATACTTGAATTTCAGTGTTCATTTATTTACACATATACTTGTTGAGTTAAGGGTTGAATTGTCCATCCTTGTTCTATTCTCTGTCACTATTTTTCTAACCATGCTGAACACCCTCTCTGATGATGCATTGCTGTGTGGCACGCACAGAAGTGCTTTCATCAAATGCACTAGATGGCAGTATTGTCCTGTTTGTGTCACAACATTGCTGTTTACGGCAGACGAACTGCTTTACGGTAGACCAAAACGTGACTGCTGTTGTTGTGTGTTGTTACCGCGCTGGGAGGACGTTAATGAAACTGCCTAACAATAAACCCACATAAGGAACTATGAACTCGCCCTCGATCATTCTACAGTTATAACGTCATTGGGCAGGCACACTGTTTATATTGTGGGAAAGCGGACCTGAGTCCGCCTGAATTTCGGGAGATTTTCGGGAGATAATTTGTCCCGGGAGGTTTTTGGGAGAGGCGCTGAATTTCGGGAGTCTCCCGGAAAATCCGGGAGGATTGGCAAGTATGTTCGAGTGACAAGCCAGATTTGAAGAGGATTGTCCACGACAAGGAATGCCAGAAGTCCCACTAAGCAACATGCATAGTAAGAGAAACAAATATAATATTTTTGTATGTGGACTTGGTTGAACTGAGAGTTTATGTGTGTGAGACAGTGCACACAATGTCAATTGTTGAAAATAACAGCCTGTGGTCTTAGTACTGTAGGAGTTATGTTGGTGTGTGACATTTACAATAAATCTGGCTGAGCAGAGGTCTGTGTGTGTGTATGTGTGTGTGTGTGTGTGTGTGTGTGTGTGTGTGTGTGTGTGTGTGTGTGTGTGTGTATTTGTGTGTGTGTGCGCGCGCATGTGTGTGTGCGCGCGCATGTGTGTGTGCACGCGTGAGGAAGGAATGGGTGTTCATGTGTGCCCATGTGTAGGATGTGGCTCTTTGCAGTAACACAGTAAAAAAGTGGCTCTTAGTCTAACTGGTTGGCCACCCCTGACGTAGAGTTTCAAAAACACATATTTGGGGTTAAAACAATCTCCATTCACACACGTGTAGTTTCAAAACTGTCTATTTCTACACACAAAGGCATACACCTGCTGTCATGCACATTTTGTCCAATCAGAAGCCTGAAAAAAGCAGCAATATCTGACTTGGTGGCATTCACCTCCTATTATGTTAGCTTTGATATACTAGACATACAATAACATGTACATTATCTTTAAAACCAGCCTGCACGTACAACGAGTCCTGGGAACACTATTAAAGAGCAAATGCACGCACGCCTGTGCTGCTGAAACCCAACACTCATAGAATTATTACATGGTTATGTATTACATGTGCAGTGAAGTGTACATTATTTCTAAAATCAGCGCGCACTAACGAGCCAAGGATACCATTTTGCATGTTTAAGGGAATTATAAAGCATTTAATCATAGTGATATGCTACATGTGTAATGAAGTTATATTGTCTTTAACATCAGTACACACTACATCGGTCGCTTTTTATGAGCATGCACGGTCGCGCCCGGCTCCATCTACATAAATGGTAGCAAGACACGTAAGTTAACTTCATGATTTGTTGTTATACAAGGACTAAAAACATAAGATAATGTTGCACCTTTCTTATGACACGATGCAAAAAGTCTTGCTTGACAAAGTTGTCCCATCAGATGGACGTTCGACAGCGATCGTATCCAAAACAGCTGTCTGTCATTAGCGCTGGCGGGACTGTCGCAAAGCCCATTTTAATGTTGTTGAGTGAAAATAGAAGCATGTTTATATTCAAACATACAGTAAGTCCTCTTATAGTGTGTTTAAAGGCAGCAAGGCATTGTTGTTGAGCTTTGGAAATGACAGCGCACAACCGTGACGTCATCACAAGTCTCCGTTTGCGCCGTGTACACGCATACGCTCAGCGGAGAGTTTTGGAACTCTACTCTTTGGCCAGCGTTTGTAAAAGTCTGTGTTTTTAAAGACAAAAGTATGCGTCTGCGTGCGGACAAGAGGCCTAAAGGCAGAGATAAGTATGCGTTTATTAAGTATCTGTGTTCGTGTGGACGTGGCCTAAAACAATATAGTAGCCCGGAAAGCCTGAAGGTTGAAGACGCAGCCCTATATTTGTGCAGATAGTTTGGCGCCGCGGGCCTGAAAGTCGAGTGCGTGTGTATGTGTTTCTGTGCCGAATCAAAGGAAGTTCAAGACAAATGCATGAATTTAAGTGTATATGCGCTATATTATTCTAACAGGTTCAGAATTACTGTGTTGTGATTGCGGTCTATAGAGATGCTGTAGGTATGATGCTCGACACAAAAAAATACAGATAAAACCTTGATATACCATACAGTAATCAGTGTAAAGCAGCAAAGTACTGTCCTCTGAAAATAACTCAACATGGCCTTTATTGGCTAAATAGCTGACAAAACAAATGAGTACACCTCAGAGTGACTAAATTGCGTCCAAAGCGTCAAGATTTAGCATGAGCGCCATGGTTATCTACTGTGGCACTGCCTTAATATTCTCGGGTATAGAATATTCCACAGCTGCACAGGCTGTTACTAGACTCCTCTTCTTGAACTACTTCTCTCATTAACTTGCTCATTCACCCTCTTGCTTTAAGGTTGTCTCACAGGTTTTTGACTGGATTCAGGTCCGGAGACATACTTGGCCATTACATCACCTTCAGCCTCCTCAGCAATACAGTTGACATCTTGAAGGTGTGTTTGGGCTTGTTGCCATTTTGTAAAAATGCTATGCCGTGTCATCCTTAGGGTGGGAATCATGCTTTGTTTCATTATGTCACTGTACATGTTGGAATTCATATTCCTTTGTATGAACCGCAGCACACTAATACCAGCAGCAATTATGAAGACACGTGATACCTCCACCACCATGCTTGACTGTAGGCAAGACACAATTATACTCATTTGTGTTGCCAGATAGTTATGTTTTCATGGGACATGGTGTCACGGTCCGGGCGCGCGTCAGTGCGCATTCATCTGTGCACTGCACCGAGTGCAGTTCCGAGAGCGCGCAAGGCGCGCCCCAGACCAGCAGCAGCGAACAGCTGCAATCAATCGCCGGCAATCTGCACACCTGGAGCTGATGATCAGACCTGCCTTCAAAAGCCTGCACAACCTGCCATCCCCCGCCGGAATATAACCTTCTGTTGGCGTACCGTAAGCGATCTACATGCTTGATGAAATCTGTGTGCGTTTCTCCCGTCGTGTCTGATTTGCTCCCATATCTTCCTTGTCCTTCCAGCGTCTGCCCTTGTTCCTGTGCTGGCGAGCTGTGTGTCTCGTCATTTTCTCTCACTCATCACTTCTGGTAAACACTCAGCAATTAATTCCTACACATAGTCTTACACCATACACCCTTTGGGTTTTGTCACACGCCATTCCTTTGTTGTTTAATTAATTATATTGTTCATTATTTATTATATTATATTGTTTATATATATATATATATATATATATATATATATATATATATATATATATATATATATATATATATATAAAAAATACATAGAGCGATATTTCCCCCTTGTGGTTCTGTGCCGTCACAACTCCCTCCTCCAACCACAAGCTCTACATTGACTACTTTAGAGAAGTGATTCTCAATTGGTGGGACCAGTATTAAGTGAGCAGTGTTTTTTTGCCTGGTAGATGTCATGTTCGGGAAACAATTTAATATTTTGTGGGATACTCTAGACCAGCGGTGTCCAAACTTTTTCCACAAAGGGCCGCCCACTGACAAGTCCAAGCATGCGGGGGCCGTTTTGATAATTTATTTTGTAAAAAAAAAAGAAAAAAAGAATCTAAAACAGACATAAAAAAATGTACAGAAAAAACAATGTGTCTGCTTCGTATTAATTATTAGTATTAAAATTAGCTACCATATTTGCCTTTTATGCTTACATTTTTACTGTTGTTTTGTTGTCTGATTTTATTTCGAAAATATGCCGCGGGCCAAAAAAACTTAAGCTGCGGGCCGCAAATCGCCACACTTTGGACACCCCTGCTCTAGACGGATCAATTATTTTGCCATGCACCGACTGTTCTGCTCCAATGTAAAAAAACAAATGAGACAACAGAGAGAAGGAGGATGCTGACAGTTACTGCAGATGTCTATAATACTGCAGAGGCCGTTGATATTTAAAGACACATCTTTTTAAAAAGGCTTTTTACTGATCATGCTAAACTCTTGTTTTTTTTTTGTTTTTTATTGTGTTGTTTTCTATTTTAATTTTTTTTTTTTTTTTTTTTTTTTTTTTTTTTTTATGTCCTGTCCAGCTTCTCAGGCAAATCATATAGTTGATGTAGATGCCCATGTCGGCTGTTCAGATTTACTTTACAAAAGAGAAGTGTAGGATACTTCTCTTGTTGCCTTATTTGTATTTGACTTTATTAAATGTATTTATATTATCATTTAGTGCAGCCGGGCCGGAGCAGGAGGGGATAGAAAGAGAAAAAAAAAGAAGACAGAGGGGGAAATTGTGGGGACAAGAGGGGGATTAGACAGAGAGACAAAAACAACAACAGCAAACAACAACAACAACAACAATAGAGCAACATCAGCAAATATGACATGTACAAATATGATGGTAAAAGTAATAGCAAATAAGCAGTTAGCGAAAAATAAAAAATAATACAGAAATGACAATGAGCATTATTACACTACAAATGGATCAATACAAATACCAATAGAAATAGCGCTATTGATAATGAACAATACCAATAATTTACCTTTATTATCAACAATACAGTTGTTTAAATGCAACAATACATATACGTAATGATAACTTGAGATACGAAAGAATGCAGAAAAATGGAGGGGGAGAAAGAGAAGCAACCTACATTAACCTTGTAGATTGTTATAGTCACAATAGGTTAAGCTTTGTCAGTGTGCCATGTGTTACACCCAGTTTACCCTAGGGCAACAACGTTAATATATGTTTGATGAAACGTGATTATGTGCATGAGTGTAAGTATGCATATGTACTTGTATATGTACAGAATGTGTATATGTGTTTATACAATGAATGTATATGTACAGAATGTGTATATGTGTTTGTACAGTGAATGTATATGTACAGTATGTGTATGTGTATGTTTGTATATTGAATGTGCGTGTGGATGTACGAACATTAGGTAGGTAAATATGTACTGTATTTGTGTATGTATGTGGGAGCGTAGGTACCTATGTACGTATGTGAGCATATGTGAATTTGCCTGTACAATACATTCGACTCCCAGAGTGCGTGGGAGCCAGAGCACGGCCCCATCACCCCCGAGAGCCCAACCCACAAACAGGAGGCGTGGTGCCCAGGGAACCAGGGACCACCGCCCCCACGCAGCCAAGCCGGCCAGCGACAGGAACCCCAGAGCCCGACCCACCGTACCGCCCACAAGGGCCAGCAGCAGGCCGCAGACAGACGCACCCGGCAGAGGACAGGGCACGAGAAAAGCAGGGGACAGCCAGACCCCAAGCCAGCGAGAGACCACACCCCACACGGGCAGAAAGGCGAGACGCCCCGCCCGAGGGACCCAGAGACTCCCCGCAACCGGACGGGAAGACCGCCCCCGCCCCACCGGCAACCGGGCCCCCACGAGCCCACCCCCCACCCCCGGAGAGCGCGGCGAGGCCAGCCCCCGGCCACCCCACCCAAACCGGCCGCCGCAGGACCACCCAGGCACAGGGCCACGGGAACCACCCACCCCACCCGCAGGGACCCCAACGATGGAGATGGAACAACCAGCAACCGCCCCGCCGAGCCCCCCCCCTGAGGGTGGGGAAAATTAAAAAATAATATTAATAAAATATATTAAAAAATAAATAAATAAATATTCTATTTTAATTTTTAATATGACTACCATTAATCTCTCAGTGTTACGTTTTTTTTTAACATATTTAATGTATTATTTGTATATTATTTTTACATATATTTTATCATATTTGTTTTACTATTTTTTAGATGGCATTCATTTTGGTTATTTTCTAGTGTGGACGCCTCAAAGGTGGCGTTTTTCCTCAAATTCTCAGTGCCATGCCATGTTTTTTTTTCTCTTTCAACATGTCCTGTCCAGGCACTCGGGCAAATCATATTGTGGATATAGATGCCCATATCTGCTGTACATATTTACTTTACAAAAGTGTGGCATATTTCTCTGGTTGCCTTATTTGTATTTGACTTTATTAAATGAATTTATTTCATGTTTGGCACAACCAGACTGGAGCAGGAGGGGACAGAAAGAAGGAAACAAGGAAGACAGAGGGGGAATTTGTGGGCACAAGAGGGGGGACAAGACAGAAAGACTACAACAACAAAAACAACAACAGAACAGCATCAGCAAATGCGATATGTACAAATATGATACGAAAAATTATAGCAAAAAAGCAGTTAGTAGTAGTAATAACACATAAATGACAATGAACATTATTGCACTCAAAATGGAGCAATAAAAATACCAATATAAATAGCACTATTGA
Organism: Nerophis lumbriciformis; assembly: GCF_033978685.3. Classification (NCBI taxonomy): domain Eukaryota; kingdom Metazoa; phylum Chordata; class Actinopteri; order Syngnathiformes; family Syngnathidae; genus Nerophis; species Nerophis lumbriciformis. The sequence continues at coordinate 27,585,152 of NC_084555.2, forward strand.
TAATGAATAATATAATAATAATTGCCTCTCTTATCAACAATACAATTGTTTAAAATGCAACAATACATACTGTACATGTAATGAAAATTTGAATTACAGAAGAAAGCAGATATAAATGGAGTAGGAAAGAGAAGTGGACTATTTTAACTTTATAGTTTGTTATAGTACAAATAGGTTAAGCTTTGTCAGTGTGCCATGTTTTACCCAGTTTCCCTGGGGGGGTCATCGTTAATATACTGTATGTTTGATAAAACGTGATTATATGCATGGGTGTATGTATGCTAATGTGCTTGTGTAGGTACACTTTGTATATATGTCTGTTTGTACAGTTAAAGTGTGTGTGTATGTATGTACTGTATTTGTGTCTGTATGTGCAAGCGTATGTACCTATGTAAGCGCATATATACCTATGTGTGCACGTATGTATGTATGTATGAATGAAAGTACGTATGTATGTATATATGTATGAATAATCATGAATATGTGCTTATCTATGTATGTATGTATGCATGTATGTGTGTTTGTATGTACAATATATTAGTCTCCCAGTATGCGTGGGTGCCAACTTACAGCCCCAGCCACCCAAAACATCAGGTGTGGTACCCATGGAACAAGGGACCCCCGGCCCCACGCAGTCAGGCCGACCAGTTACAGGACCCTCAGAACCGGATCCACCGTGCCGCAGGGCAGGCCAGCGACAGGCCGTAGACAGATGCGCCCGGCAGAGGACAAGGCACGGGAGAAACAGGAGACAACCAGCACTCAAGCTGGCGAGAGACCATACCCCACACGGGCAGAAAGACGGGACGCCCGTCTCAAGGGCCCCATAGACTCCCCGCAGCCGGACGGGAAGACCGCACCGGCCCACAAGCAACCAGGCCCCCACAAGCCAAGCCCCCCCACTTCCCTCAGGAGAGCACAGCGGGGCCCAGCACTGGCCGCCCCACTTGAGTCGGCCACAGCAGGACCACCCAGCACAGGGCCACGGGCACCACTCTCCCAACCTGCAGGGACCCCAACGATGGAGATTGAACATTCAACAAATTCCCCAGCAGAGCCTCTCCCTGGGAAAAGAAACAAAAAAGAGAAAAAAGGAGGAGATCCCAGACTATCCCAGCAGCTGACCGCCGTGCAACACCATGCGACGCAACAAGGCGCCATGATAGACCACGCGCGGGAACTGATCCAGCAGGCCCCCACCAAGACAGGCATCCGGAAGGTGTGGGCGGCGGGATCCAGGGGCCCCAACACGCAGGCCAAGACACCAACTCATGTGGGTCAAGCAGGCTCCGAAAGTGTCCCCCCCCCAAAAAAAAAAAAAAAAAAATATATATATATATTAATGTCTAAAATTTAAGAAAAATAAGTAATTAATATATATTTAATTTATTGTTTATTTGTTTTTGATTTATTATTGTCAGTAGTGCTTTGAGTGCGTGTGTGTGCGTTTCCTTCTCCTTTATACAAACCCCGTTTCCATATGAGTTGGGAAATTGTGTTAGATGTAAATATAAACGGAATACAATGATGTGCAAATCATTTTCAACCAATGTTCAGTTGAATATGCTACAAAGACAACATATTTGATGTTCAAACTGATAAACTTTTTTTTTTTTTGCAAATAATCATTAACTTTAGAATTTGATGCCAGCAACACGTGACAATGAAGTTGGGAAAGGTGGCAATAAATACTGATAAAGTTGAGGAATGCTCATCAAACACTTATTTGGAACATCCCACAGGTGAACAGGCAAATTGGGAACAGGTGGGTGCCATGATTGGGTATAAAAGTAGATTCCATGAAATGCTCAGTCATTCACATGGTGCGAGGGTCACCACTTAGTCAACAAATGTGTGAGCAAATTGTTGAACAGTTTAAGAAAAACCTTTCTCAACCAGCTATTGCAAGGAATTTAGGGATTTCATCATCTACGGTCTGTAATATCATCAAAGGGTTCAGAGAATCTGGAGAAATCACTGCACGTAAGCAGCTAAGCCCATGACCTTCGATCCCTCAGGCTGTACTGCATCAACAAGTGACATCAGTGTGTAAAGGATATCACCACATGGGCTCAGGAACACTTCAGAAACCCACTGTCAGTAACTACAGTTGGTCGCTACATCTGTAAGTGCAAGTTAAAACTCTCCTATGCAAGGCGAAAACTGTTTATCAACAACACCCAGAAACGCCGTCGGCTTCGCTGGGCCTGAGCTCATCTAAGATGGACTGATACAAAGTGGAAAAGTGTTCTGTGGTCTGACGAGTCCACATTTCAAATTGTTTTTGGAAACTGTGGATGTCGTGTCCTCCGGACTAAAGAGGGAAAGAACCATCCGAATTGTTATAGGCGCAAAGTTGAAAAGCCAGCATCTGTGATGGTATGAGGGTGTATTACTGCCCAAGACATGGGTAACTTACACATCTGTGAAGGCGCCATTAATGCAGAAAGGTACATACAGGTTTTGGAGCAACATATGTTGCCATCCAAGCAACGTTACCATGGACGCCCCTGCTTATTTCAGCAAGCGAATGCCAAGCCACGTGTTACATCAACGTGGCTTCATAGTAAAAGAGTGCGGGTACTAGACTGGCCTGCCTGTAGTCCAGACCTGTGTCCCATTGAAAATGTGTAGCACATTATGAAGCCTAAAATACCACAACGGAGTCCCCCGGACTGTTGAACAACTTAAGCTGTACATCAAGCAAGAATGGGAAAGAATTCCACCTGAGAAGCTTAAAAAATGTGTCTCCTCAGTTCCCAAACGTTTACTGAGTGTTGTTAAAAGGAAAGGCCATGTAACACAGTGGTGAACACACCCTTTCCCAACTACTTTGGCACGTGTTGCAGCCATGAAATTCTAAGTTAATTATTATTTGCAAAAAAAAAATAAAGTTTATGAGTTTGAACATCAAATAACTTGTCTTTGTAGTGCATTCAATTGAATATGGGTTGAAAATGATTTGCAAATCATTGTATTCCGTTTATATTTACATCCAACACAATTTCCCAACTCATACGGAAACGGGGTTTGTATATTTTTTTTGTACAACACTTTGTGTTTGCCACATGCCTGTGTATGAAAAGTGTTGTATAAAAAAGTTTGATTTGATTTGATACGACCCGCTTCATCAATCCAGCCAGAGGCCAACATTAATCCATTCAAAAAAGTGACAATTTTAAATAATCACTGGGTCTTTTTGTATATATATTACACACACAACACCACAACTACCGATCAATACCTACTTTTTGACTCACGTCACCCACGGAACACAAAATGGGCGTTATCAGAACACTACAACACAGAGCTGATAATGTTCCTACTAGCCCACAGGCCAAAGAGAAAGAGCATAGGCATTTGAGGGAAGCCTTCAAAACCTGTGATTACCCCAGCTGGTTGTTTGTGAAAAGTGCATCTAGTTCCAGAAATAACAAGAACAGAGTGGATGAGGAAGAAAAAGGTGACAGACGCAAACATATTTCCATTCCATATGTATCAAGTCTGTCTGAGAAACCCAGAATCATTTTTAACCAACACAACATCCCACTGCACTTCAAACCCTGAGACAGAGACTGGTGCAGCCTAAAGATCGGACACCCCACACCCACTGAAACAATCTGGTGTAGGCTATCCAGTGTAATGATGAATGCACTGATTCATATATTGGGGAAACCAAACAACCACTAAGCCGACACATGGCACAGCATAGCTGGGCAAACTCTTCGGGCCAAGACTCATCTGTCTACTTGCACCTCAGGGAGAAACAGCACTTCTTTGAGAACAAAAATGTACAGATTCTGGATGGTACGAAAGAGAAGTGAGGGAAGCCATCTATGTCAAGGTTGAAAAACCATCCCTGAACAGAGGAGGTTGTCTGCGACACCACATGTCTCCCACATACAACCATTCCTAAAAGACTCTGCAATTTAGCCTCCAACAAATAACAGGAGTTTAAATTTTCTGGTCACAGAAGGTGGCCAGAAGGTGACCAGAATGCCATTTGTACTGTTTGTTTACAACTGAATGGAATGCTTACACGGGGGATTCTGACTATTCTGGACTGGTACTGGTTCTGCCACACAATTCCTCAATGCTAACAAGAAGAATTTACACTTCAATCAATCAATAAATAAAATTTTCCTTATGTAGCCCTTAATCACAAGTGTCTCAAAGGGCTGCAAAAGCCACAACGACATCCTCGGCTCAGATCCCACATCAGGGCAAGAAAAAACTTAATCCAATGGGCACAATGAGAAAGCTTGGATGGGACCGCAGATGTGGGGACCCCTCCTGGGCGACCGGTGCAATGGATATCAAGTGGATACGGTTAATAATGTGAGAGTTCAGTTCATAGTGGGGCCAGCAGGGTATCATCTTGAATGGAGACGAGTCAGCAGACTGATGCACAGAGGAGTGGTCCACCACGGGTCCCGACTTTGAACAGCTCGCGCTTCATCTGTGGTCTTCAACAACTGTTGCTGACTTTGACAGTTAAGATTGCTCGTTTGCATTAAAACAGTTGTTTTTTTCTCACTATGATCAGGAGAAACCATCCTTTCCCAGGCACACCCTCCTGGTTTTTGGAGTGCAAATATTTGGGGTTTTGGCACCAATCGTTGGACTTGATCTAACCAGTCTACGTCTATGAGCACAAACTGATGAAGCCTACTCGGATGAGCGGCAACATGTCTCCCAACACAAACCAAGCGGTCCAGTTGCGAACGATTGAACGCCCTGAGATGACAACGACCTGGATGAATGAGAACCTTCATAGGTATGGTAATTGATTGTATTGATTTATATCACATGTTTGATATCTATCCATCCATTTTCTACTGCTTGCCCCTTCGGGGTCGTGGGGGGTGCTGGAGCCTATCTCAGCTGCATTCGGGCGGAAGGCGGAGTACACTCTGGACAAGCAACTGAAAGCGGTTGCCTAGCAACCAAAAGCTATGGCGAGTTTATAGCTGTTTTAAAGTGCTTCCGACGACGCAGAGTGATATAAGTTGACAGGCTGACACCTCAACTTGATCTCTGAATGGCGCATGGTACGAAATTGTTGAAACAAACAAGTTAGAAGTGCCGCAAGTCGCTAAAGAAGCAACTGCCGTTTAAGACACAAGAGGCACTGACGTCAGCGACCTGCCGCGATGACAAAACCTAAAGGAAAAACTGAAATCCCGAAACGTTCGGTGTCAGCTGACACAGGACACAAGGGGGAACCAGATTTGAGGTTGGACACAGGACATGATAGGAATCAAGAAGGGATACTACAAAAACTATTCCATGAATTTAAAGAAGAAATGAAAGAAGAATTGAAAGAAATGATGGATGGATGGAAAGAAGAAATGAAAGAAATGAAAGCAGATCTGAGAAAAGCAACAACAGAACACAAACAAGATATGAAATGTCTGCAGGAAAATATAGAAAGTCTGCAAACTCAGAATAACAACATAAAAAAGGAAGCCTATGAAACGCGCCAACAAATGAACACCTTTCAAGAAGACAACAACATGCTGTGGAATATCATAGATGAAATGGATCAGGATAAACGAATGAATACAATCATTGTGACAGGGCACCGAATTAAACCAAGATACTATGCGAAAGCTGAGAATAACGGAAGTGAACCAGATGAAATGGATATTGTCTCAGCAGAACAGCAAGTGGTCAACTTTCTGCAATCAGAGGAAATTGAAATCGACATTAATACCATCGAAACATGCGTCCCACTGATTGGAAGAAACAACAACGCCACTCCAGTCGTCCTCGTGAGACTTGTAAACAGAAAATCTAAAATGGCATTTCTGAGACAGGGAAATAATCTGAAGGGAACAAATGTGTACATGAATGAGCATCTCACAAAACGTAATGCTGGAATCGCCAAGAAAGCACGCGACTTGAGAAAGTATGGAAAAATCCAGAGAACTTGGAACGCCAACTGTAAAATCTACATCAAGTTGAATGGAAGTCCAGAAGCAAGAGTACTTGTTGTCCATGACATCAAGGACCTGGACACATTTTAAAGTTTACACAGCTTCCACAACAATGATGATAATGGACTCTGACAGAAAACAAACACCTAAATTCAACATCAGCACTACTATGTTCCAAGGGAGACGACTAAACAAGAAGATCTAGATTCAGTTGTTCAGTTCCCTGTCCCATCGTCTTGGTTTTGCTCAGTTTGATGGTCAGGCCGAAGTCTAGACAGACTTGGGTGAACTGGTCCATTAGAGTTTGCAGGTGCTCTTGGGAGTGTGCTCCCACTGCTGCGTTGTCCGCAAACAGCATGTCCCGGATGACGAGTGGCCTAACCTTTGTTTTGGCTTTCAGACGGGCAAGGTTAACTAGTTTACTGTCTGTCCTTGTGTGAAGGTAGACTCCTTCAGTTGCTGTACCAAATGCTTGGCGCAGGAGGAAAAGAAGATCCCAAACAGGGCGCCAGCACGCATCCCTGCTTGACACCACAGCAGATTTTGAAGGGGTCTGATGTGAACCCATCGAACTGGATGGTGCCATGCATGTCGGTGTGGAAGGACTGGAGGATGCGGAGGAGTTTGGGGGGACAGCCTATTCGTTCAACCAGCTGAAAGAGGCCACTCCTGCTCACAAGGTCGAAAGCTTTCGTTAGGTCAATAAATGGCATGTAGAGTGGTTTACACTGCTCTCTACACTTCTCCCTTCAGCTGTCTCGGAGAGAAAATCATGTCAGTGGTAGACCTTCCCGCTCTGAACCCTGCCTGAGATTCTGGGTATATTTTCTCAGGGAGAACCTGGAGGCTATTCAGTGCAACTCTGGCAAATAGTTTACCGGTAGTGCTGAGTAGAGAGATACCACGGTAGGTGTTACAACCACTCCTGTCGCCCTTATTCTTGTACAAGGTTATGATGGTAGAATCCCTCATGTCCTGTGGGACAGCACCTTCACTCTAGCACAAACAGAGGAGCTTGTGAAGTCTGTCTAGGAGAGCAGGCTTTCCACACTTGAGGATTTCAGCTGCGATTCCGTCACTGCCAGGTGATTTACCGCATGCTAGGCTGTCAATTGCTTTGCTTAGCTCCTCAGTTGTTGGTTCCATGTCCAGTTCTTCCATTGCAGGTTGACACTCAACATGGCAGAAGGCTGCATCGGAGACAGTGTTGTCGCTGGCGTAGAGTTCGGAGTAGTGTTCTACCCAGCGGTCGAGTTGTTTAGAGCGGTCAGTGATGATTTCTCCAAGGGCCGATTTCAGCGGAGCAGTTGTGTGGTGTGATGGTCCAAGCGCCTTTTTGATGCCGTTGTACATGCCTTTGATGTTACGGGAGTCAGCGGCTGATTGGATGTTGCTGCAAAGCTGTAGTCAGTAGCTGTTAACACAGTGACGGGAGGCATTCTGCAGTTTCTTCCTTGATGCCCTGAGAGCATGTAGTGTCTTGTCACTCGACATGCATTTGTAGTTGGTAAGGGCGATACACTTTTCTTCCAGTATCGGTGCCAATACAGATGCGTTGGCTTCGAACCAGTCATTGGACCTTCGCAATCTTTTGCCAAAAACCGTTAGGGCCATGGTGTGGACGGTGTCCCGTAAGCCTTCCAAGTAATGCTGGGCAGAGCAGCACTGGGGGAGATGGTGGAGGGATTCCTCTAAGGCACGGTTAAAGGAAGCAGTTTTAGTTGGATCGGCTGCTTTGCTGCTGTCCACACGGGGGAGTCCTTTAGGTTTGGCTCTGTAGATATTTTTGTCTGCAGTTTGACTCTACAGCAGACGAGGGAGTGATCGGTGTCACAGTCTGCACTGTGAAAGGTACGGGTTTGGAGGACATTTCTGAGGTCAGAGCGCCGTGTTATGATCAGGTCAGAGCGCCGTGTTATGATCAGGTCCAACTGGTGCCAGTCGCCAGATCTTGGGTGTCTCCAAGAGACTTTGTGGCGGGGTTTGGACTGAAAGTATGAGTTAGTGATGCAGAGATTGTGAAATGTGCAGAACTCAAGGAAACGCTGCCCATTCTCGTTCATTCTTCCAATGCCATGGTAGCCCAAGCAAGATGGCCAGGAGTCATGATCTGAGCCAACTCTTGCGTTAAAGTCACCAAGCAAGTAGACCTGATCTTGTTTTGGGATGTTTCTCACAGTCGCCTCAAGCTCATCACAGAATTTGTCCTTTATTTCATGGGAGGAGCCAAGTGTTGGCGCGTACACACTCACCAGGTGGACAGGTCCCATGGTGGTATTAAGGCAGAGGGTTAAGATTCTCTCTGAACTTCCTGTAAGTGGTACTATTGCTCCCAGTAGAGTGTTCTTGACTGCAAAGCCAACTCCGTATTCTCTGGTTTCACCCAGAGGCTTCCCCTGCCAGAAGAAGGTGTAATCACTTTCTCTCAGTGAGCCTGATGAGAGGAGTCGGGTTTCCTGAAGGGTAGAAATGTCTGTTCGTCTCTTCAGGTGTTCGTTGTCAATGACTGCAGTCTTGCGGGCGTCGCTTATATCTAGCAGGTTGTCAGTTAGTCCTGACGTTCCAGCATCCCAGACGTAGTGCTGGAGTCTTTGTTTTATTTGTTTTGCTTGGTGCAAAATTTACAGCCCACTTCTCAGGAAGAGTCCCTTTGCTTCATGCACCCAATGAAGCAGGTAGGCTGTGGCGGAACAGCGCCTAATTGGCTGGGGGCTGCCCAGATTGAGGCGGGCGATAGCTGTCCAGTAAGATGAAACATCTCTCCCACCGACGGAGGTAGCCCCTGGCGCCCATCCCTATGCCAAACGAGAAAGGTCTTATAACCGGTAACTGCTGACCTCCCGTTTTGTGCCTTCACTGCACAGTGAAGCTGGAGTTTCCTCTCCAGGGCACAAGAAGCCTGGGCAAGGTATATGGAGATCCTGTGTTGCCCAAGCAAAAGGACCCCTCTCTCTGCCTTGCTGGCGTTGTCCAAAGGAATGGAGAACCAATACATTTGGCGTCAGTTTGGCTGCAGGAGTTGCCAAAACAGTGCTTCACACACTGAACTGCCTAACAGAGTCCAGGCTGGGTTTTCTGTTGGGGTTTGCTCCCTTAGCCTTTTCCATTCCAGAGGATACCGACAAGGCAGTGGGGGTGGGGGGGATGACGGACGCCAGGGCATGTCCACACACCAGTGGGTCTGCACGCCACGCCTCGCCTCTAGGGCCCACTGCTGCTCAGAGATCCCCTACAGTTTAGCCTGTGCCCGCAAAGACACAGGTTACCGTGTGTGGCCACGAGGAGGCACCACAGGAGTCTTGGTGGTGGAGTTGCTTTGTACCAGCAGGAGGAGGCTTACGCACTCGGCTCCTCGTTTCACCCACCCAGGTGCTAGCTGGCGGCGATAGCTGTAAGCAGAGAGTAGCAAGCAGGGGCAGCATGCAGCATGCACTAACTACAAGCACTTCTGCCACAAATCTAACACATTGATGCATCACACGCACCCTGTCCGCGAGCACTCACACACAAAACACATCATTATCATCTTAAAATGCTCTTTTCTTTTCAAGGAAGCCAGATAGATTTTGCGTCAGCTTGTTGGTATTGCTGCTATTTTGAATGTCCTTATACATAAAAAAAAATATGATAATATAACCCATGTTTCTACTGGTTGATGTTGTGCTTATTTGTGTCAATAGTGTTTTTACCTTCTGGGGGTGTTGTAATGAGATGAAAATAAAAATACTGTGGTTGCGGTGATGAAGAATATTTTGAATAATGTTTTGTAACATTTTGTTTTGCTTCATATTCATACATGCTGCGTCAGAGGAGATACCATTTTTTTCCAATTCTTGAATTTTGATTAATTTCCGATACGCAAAAGAGTTTAACACTGCAATTTAAGAAAATGAAAAATAGGAAATATATATATATATTTTTTATTGACTACACCAGGGGTCACCAACCTTTCTGAAACCAAGAGCTACTTCTTGGGTACTGATTAATGCGAAGGGCTACCAGTTTGATACACACTTAAATAAATTGCCAGAAATAGCCAATTTGCTCAATTTACCTATAACTCTATGTTATTATTAATAATTAATGATATTTATCTTTGTGGAAACACTGATCATCTTAATGATTTCTCACAATAGATATACATAGAAACAGATAAATATCAATATGCAACACTTTATTTTTATATTTTCTCTAAGTGCACATTTTTCAAATTGAACATTTTCAAATGATCACTTCTAAGACAGTCTTGTGAAATCACAATATCCCATTTTAACTAGCTAGCCACTAACATTTTTAACAAATCATGAATTACTTTGCACCATGTTTGTACAAATAATAACTCATGTAAAATACAAAAGTCAACTCTCAAATTTTTAAATAAATCATGTCACACTTTGAACTGGACACCAAATCTGTTATCTGTTTCTTTGTCAGTTAATGAAGAACAAGTCTTTAAAATATTTTCTTGGATTTTCTAATTCTATTTGAGTTTTGTCTCTCTTAGAATTAAAAATGTTGAGCACAGTGAGACCAGCTTGCCACTAAATAAATAACATTTAAAAAATAGAGGGAGCTCACTGGTAAGTGCTGCTATTTGAGCTATTTTTAGAACAGGCCAGCGGGCTACTCATCTGGTCCTTACGGGCTACCTGGTGCCCGCGGGCACCACCTTGGTGACCCCTGGACTACACATTGAATTTCTCAGGGACCAACTCAAATCGCTTCTTGTGGGTCCTGGAGACTCACTACATTGAAAACCTATAAACATCACTGATATATGAAACACAATATACATCCTTTTTGTTGTCTTATCCTCGGCCGGGGGTCAGCAACCCACGGCCCTCGAGCCGCATGCGACTCTTTAGTACCCCTCTAGTGGCTCCCTGGAGCTTTTTCAAAAATGGAAAAAGATGGGGGAAAAATATTGTTTAATATGTTTGTGTTTATGCTTCACTTATGACAGTATTTGGCCAGCACCGTTTTGTCCTACTAATTTTGGCGGTCCTTGAACTCACCGTAGTTTGTTTACGTGAACAACTTTCTCCGACGCTCCCACAAAAAGACTTCTTTTATGCCACTCCTTCTTTGTCTTATTTTGTCCACCAAACATTTTATGCTGTGCGTGAATGCACAAAGATGAGCTTTGTTGATGTTAATGACTTGGGTGAAGTGCTAATAATCCATGCTAACATGCTATTTAGGCTAGCTGTGTGTACATATTGCATCATTATGCCTCGTTTGTAGGTATATTTGAGTTCATTTAATTTCCTTTACTTATGTCCTCTGTGTATTTAATTTATATTTGCATGTCTCATGACACATTATCTGTATGTAATATTGGCTGCATTTCTGATTGTGTGGCATGTTGTTCCAGACCACAGCAAATGTTACAGAGCTTGCAAAGATTGTAATAAATCCATTAGAAGAAGACAGCCTGTCCTTTCCTTTAACTTGGGCACACACATCTATACCTTTGGCAGTTTTAAGCAGTGTTGGGTTAGTTACTGAAAACCAGTAACTAGTTACAGTTACTAGTTACTTTATTTCAAAAGTAACTCAGTTACTAACTCAGTTACTTATGTTACACCCCTGTAGAGGGGGGGATATTGAACAGAAACACAGACACGATGTTCACTCATTCAGGTCCAGTCTGTAATGGCAATTTTCCAAATACATACACTTTTAAACAATACTTTTTAAACATTTCACCTTTTTAAACATTATTCTTTTTTAAGCATTACATTTCTGTATTCAAAACATGAAATAAGTAGAAAAATAAAGCATTGTGCTGGAACTTTAATCTGTACAAATATGTAATATTTTTATCAATAGCTAATCAGATCAGAACTGACACTCCTTTAGTGTAAACACAAATAGTAATGCATAATTATTATCACCAAATATAACTAGTAAAGCATTGACTTTTAACTTTTAACATTTTCCTCTACAAAATAACAACAGAGCAAAATCTTTCTTCTCAAAATCTACTCTCATGAAAAAAGACTACACAACATAAAAAAAATACATCTCTGCATCAAACTAATGTCAACACACACGCGCACATGCACGCACACGCACGCGCACACGCACGCAGTCACACGCGGTCATTCACACGCAGGCAGCTTTAAAGCATGTACGTAAGTACCTTACAGACAGAGAGCAAAAAATACATTTCAAAGTGTTGAATAACCACATTTCTTTACCTGTAGAGGGGGGGATATTGAACAGAAACACGGACACGATGTTCACTCATTCAGGTCCAGTCTGTAATGGACGAATGAAAGAACTGTCTCCCTCTAATGGGTAAGCCAGGCAAAAGTAGTTGAAACCCGATCAGTGACTAAACCAACAAATAAGCATTTTTAAAACGCAGGTACTAAAGAAAAACAACATAAAGCCAGGAAGTATTTTCCAAACAAACATTAGAATGTTTTTAACACAGATTACTATTTTTTGCATTTGTCTTTTTAGACTCTTCTGCACCAGGCAACAGTAATAGATGGCAGATCACCTTATCACAGTTTCTTTTCCTTCATACCCTTTTTTAAACTTTGTAAAGTAATTAGTTATGATGTTCTTTCTCCCTTTTTTTCTCACTTTTACCAGATACTATAATGAATTAAAGCTTTGTTTTTCTTCCTTCCTGTTTACTGTCTGCATGTTCACATTTACAGCAATTTTATAACTACTACACACTCCCCCTCAATATAGATGTCGTCCTCGACATTCATCGAATAAGGCAGTCACATAGTATACAATTCAGATTCTCAACAGTTCGTGCATAGACACTCGGCCCACCCAAAGTCCTTGCGCTTAACCGGTAAAGTCTATTCTAAATCGCAGCTGTTTCAACAGTTCAGGACGAGTGTGCATGTGTATTAACACTGCTTTCGCAAAAGTCCATGAGTGTAGCAGGATGTGTGTGTTTGTGTGCACTCTGCTTTCGCAAAAGTCCATGAGTGTAGTGGGATGTGTGTGTTTGTGAGCACTCTGCTTGCTTTCGCAAAAGTCCAAGAGTGTAGTGGGATGTGTATATGTTTGTGAGCACTCTGCTTTCGCAAATGTCCATGTGAGTGTGAATGTGCGTGTCAAAGAGTCCATGAATGTATGTGTATGTATATGGGTGTGATGTGTTCAGTTTCACAAGAGTCCATGTGAGTGGTTACCCGTACAGAAGCACTGGTTGGTAGGTGGGGGCCTGAACAGAATCTGGCCACCGGGTCCCTGGTTGATAGGCTCCGTAATGTTGCATTGGGTACATGAATCTGGCTGGGACATCCATATTGTAGCAGGCTGGATTACCAAACTCATCATAGGTGAATAACTTTGGTGGTCGTCGTTCCCTCCTTGACCGCTCTTGTGCTTGTCTGTTGTCACTGTGGCTTTCATGTGCAGGGAGTGACAGAGGTGGCAGCACAGGGTCATTTCCAAGAATTCCAAGTCCCTCAGATGCCTCATCGCTGTCCAGCAAATCAATCCTGCTGTGATCCTCCTCCGGCTGTAGCAGTCCTTCCTGTTCCTCTCCTTGTTTGTCATGTGTCCTTGTAGGTTCAGTGCCTGCCGACTGGCCAGTATGCTCCTCTTCATTACATGCCTGCGGTTGTGCATCTTGAGGAGGCTGTAGAGGTAGGTAATAAAACCAGTCATCCTCTGAGTCCTCATCACTGTCATCCTCTTGCTGAGTATTGATCGTCCCCTCATTTGTCGGTTTTTTTCTCTGCGGTCTGGCAACTTTTAGGGGAACTTCCAAGGGCAGGTGATCGCACGGGAGCAAGAGATTGCGGTGTAGTATCCTGTTATCTCTCCCTTTTCCTTGTTCCGGTACAACTTCGTAAACTGGAGCATCCTTATTCACCCTACGAACAACCTTGTGGATAATTTCCTCCCAATGGCTGCGTAGCTTGCCAGTTCCTCCTCTTGGGGTCAAGTTCCTGACCAGAACACGGTCTCCTGGTTCCAACTCTGAGCTCCTCACTTTGCGATCATGGTTTATTTTTCCTCTTTCAGCTGACTTTCTTGCATTGTTCTTTGTAATTTCATAGGCTTCCTGCATCCCTTTTCGCCACTTTCGCATGTACTCTCTGTGGTCAGGTGTACCTGTTGCTGGTGTCAGGCGGAAGAGTATGTCGACAGGTAGTCTTGGCGTCCTCCCAAAAAGAAGATAAAAAGGAGAAAAGCCAGTGACTTCACATCTTGTACTATTATATGCAAAAACCAACTTATTCAATGAGTCTTTCCAGCTTGATTTCTCTTTTTCTGTCAGTGTTCTCAGCATCTGTATGAGTGTACGATTAAAACGTTTGACTTGTCCATTTCCTTCAGGGTGGTAGGGCGTTGTTCGCGAACCTAACACTCCAAAGGTCTTTTTCAGCTGTGCTATGAGTTGGTTTTGAAATTCACCACCTTGATCATGATGGATACGTTGAAGGAATCCAAATTTCAGTGCATAATCATTGAAAAGTTTATCTGCCACTGTTTTTGCTGACTTGTTGGTTGTAGCGTACGCTTGGGCAAATCTTGAGAAATGGTCAATAATTACCAAAATGTACTCATACCCGCCTGCACTCTGGTCAACATGTAGAAAATCAATGGAGACTAACTCAAAGGGCTGAGTTGTGACAATGTTGGTTATGGGTGCCTTAATCTCTCGGCTGGGCTTCTTATTTTTCAAACATGAACAGCTTCGAGCCACATAGTGTTGAATGTCCTGTTGCATATAAGGCCAAAAGAAGCGTTCTCTTACCAGCGAGGTGGTTCGGTCAATCCCTTGGTGCCCCATATCATCATGCAGCTCCTTCAGAACAGTTGCTATGTACTTTTCTGGCAAAACGAGCTGTGTTCGTGTAGCTGTTTTTCGACGCAGGATGCCGTCATCATCCAAGGTAAGTTTTTCCCATTCACTCATCAGTCTTTTACTCTGTACACTGAATGACTTTAACTGTTTGTTTTCAGGTCTCTTATTTAACTGACGACACTCCATCACTGGGCCGATATTTTTATCTTCCTTCTGAGCATGACAAATATTCGCTAGCGAGAGAGGCTGATGTTCTGGCTTGTTGATGTCTTTACACTGAGCAGAGAGAGCCATGGACCACACTGTGTTAGGATTTGGGTACTCAATTGACTGTACGACTGCTTGTACCGAACGAGATGACATTTCCTCAGTACAGTCTTTAAACATTGTCTCAATATCCAATGGCATCCTCGAGAGTGTGTCGGCATCAACGTTTTCTTTTCCTGGCCGGTATCGAATGGTGAGGTGAAAATCTGCTAATTCAGCAACCCACCTGCATCCAGTTGCATTTAGTTTAGCTGTAGACAAGACATATGTGAGCGGATTATTGTCCGTGTACACAGTGCATGATGAGCTGATCAAATAGTCCCTAAATTTTTCACACACGGCCCACTTAAGGGCGAGGAACTCTAGTTTTCCAGAATGAAAATGGTAGTTCTTCTCGGATGTGGTGAGGGCTCTGGACGCATATGCTATTACACGCAGTTTTTCTTCCTGTTCCTGATACAAAACTGCACCCAGGCCCAGGTTGGAAGCGTCTGTGTGTAAAACAAAAGGTTTGTTAAAGTCAGGAAAGGCAAGGATTGGTGGTTCAACTAAGTGGTCCAACAGTTCCTCAAGTGTTGATGTTTTTCTGTCCATACAATGAGCTGGTTGGATGGCGCGCCATTGTGTTTTCTTTTAAGCTGTCTTGATCTTTTAGCACGTTCGTCAGTCTTTTGTACATCAGCAGGGGTTCTCATGAGGTCGTAGAGAGGAGCAGCGATTTGAGAAAAATCCCGAATATACTGACGGTAATAACTCAGGAGGCCCATGATAGCTCTTAATTCTCCCACATTGGTTGGTGGCTTGTTTTTAGGGCTCTGACAGCTATGGTGTCAGCAGGGTCCATTTTACTACCCTCTGCTGAAATGACCCGCCCAAGATAGCGAACCTCTCGTCGAAACATCTCACATTTGGACGGCTTCAACTTTATACCGTTCTCTCTCAGTCGCCTCAGCACAGTTCTGACATTTTCAACATGGCTTTCAAATGACTGACTGAACACAAGGACATCATCAAGATATGGTACACAAATGTCGTCTCGAACCCCCTCAAGACATTCTTCCATGCACCTCTGGAAGGCAGCCGGTGCATTCATTAGGCCAAAAGGGATTCGAATCCATTCATATAAACCCCAGGGGGTCACAAAAGCAGTGAGGGGGCGACTCTCTTCTGCCATGAACCCCTGGTGGTAGGCTTTCCCCTGGTCTAAGAGTGAAAACCAAGAGTTGCCACCCAGGCCATCCATGATGTCCTGCACCCTGGGGATGGGCTGACGGTCTGGTACAGTCTTACGATTTAACTCACGGTAGTCTATACACAGTCGTAAGCTCCCATCCTTTTTTCGGACACACACAATTGGGGACGCGTAGGGGGAGTTTGATTTGCGCACCCAACCTTGTGTGATGAGATCATGTAGGTAGCTTTTCATTTCCTGATACAGTGGTTTTGGTACAGAGAGGTAGGTCTTGGCCACTGGCTCTGTGTCTTTCAGTGAGATGGTGAGCTGCAGATTCCCAATACAGCCGATGTCGTCATCAGAATTTGAGAAGGAGCCTGACTCTTCTTTTAACATTTGTTCCACTATTTCTTTTTCAGGTGAGCTGAGATGATCCAAGTTGACTGGGCGATCCCATTCACCACCAGAAACGTCTTCATTCCTTACTCCCACATTACTCACTGTTACTGGAGGGGTGGTGCAGGGCCGTTCAAAGACTGTCGCTGGATAAACTGCTTGAACTTGCTGTACCGTCCCAATAACAGTTCTGCCAGTGAGCACGATGTCATGATCTGTTGGGTTTTGCACGTTGACAAGTATGAATGGTTTTGCAGCCTTCCTCAACATCACAACAGTGTCAGTAAACTCAAGGCCCTCTGGCCATTGTGGATTAACACTAGGCTCAAAGATCAGCGTTGTCTCCTCTTGTAAAGGTGCAGTCAAAACTCGACACTCTACTTTTACAGAGGTGTGTCTGGGGATGTGCACTCGCTCTCTGGTCGTCTTAGCTACATACTCATGAGGTTGCTGCTCAGCAGTAATTTGCTCCAAAAAAACTTCAGCCTGATCCATCCCAAAGCCAGAAAAAGCTGCTTGGACAGTTTTGATTAGCTGCTGTTTATTGGTGGCATTATCCTGCTGCAGTTCAGTAGCGACTATCAGTCCAATCACATTTGAGCCAATGATAGGTTGAGAAAGATTGTTACCTTTAATGATCAGGGTGGGAACAATGACCTCTGCTGTAGGGACTCCATCTGAAGCTAATTTAAATCTCACCTCTATCCATCCTGTGTATGGCATGTCTCCCCCATTAGCTGCAATGAGGTTTAAAGTTTCATCAGCTTCAAGAAGTTCAGAAATGTCCCTTAATGTTACATGTGGTAAGTGCTTTGTTTTCCATTGTTCACTCACTACAGTCACTTGTGAGCCAGAGTCCCACAGAGCTCTAACCTGCTGACCTTGAATATGGCAGTCAATTAAATATCTCCTTCCAACTAGTGGAGCGACTTTGACCTGTTTTCTCTTCTGTGGTGTAGTTCGGACTGTATTGCATGAGGTTGTTGTACATTGATTCCTGTGGACTTCCCAATGTTCATTTTGACATGTTTTTGAACAGTATAACACACCTTTACATGTTGCACATTGTCTCAGCCTCACATTTCTTCCATGTACACCACACTTTGCACAAACTTGGGGCACGATTGATGAGACGGTCACTCCCTGCCCTGCTGGGGTGACCCTTGCCCGTTTAAACCACTCCCTCTGAATGGACCTAATCTTCCCATTCTGCAACCAGCTGCGAAGTGTTCACTACTGCCACACTTGAAGCAGTGAATGCAGTCTTCAGTGTTTGTCTGCTGGCAAGCATAACATCTTGCTCTACGGCGTGGTGCAGGTGGGGGCGGAGCATATTGATTGCCAAACCTTTGGTTGAGTTGAGGATAGCAGTGTTGTGCTGCGGGGGCAGGAGTGGCCCAGTGTCTCTGTGGTGGGTGATAGTGAACTGGTGCTGACTGATGTGGAGGGCAGTCTGGTGCAGCTGATGGATCTGGGTGCTGTCTGGGGAAGTAAGAGGGCTGCTGCATAGACTCTTTAATGGAAGCCACTTCAGCTTTAAGATCTTTTAAGAGGGACATGTTAACTTTCATCTCCTGCAGTTCTGTGAGAATATCAGTTTGATTCTTATTGTGACTTGACTGGCTTGTTTTCTCCTTCTTTTCAGCCGGAGTGTGGTCAGACTGAGCAGAGTGAACAGCTACAGGTTGCTGTGGTGTTGTCATTTTTTTCTTGTCTTGCCTCTCACTTTCGTAGGCACATGCAATATTCAGTTTCTCAAACAGGAGTTCATCAGAAACACGAGCTCGCTCTAGATATGGCTGGAGATCCCGTTTGATATTATCATTCTGCAAGCCAGTCATAACTGAGTGAAGGAACATGTTCTGCACTAGCACTGGGTCGTACCTTAAGCCTGACTCCGCCTCCTGTGAGGCAAACAGAATCTTCTGTCTTAGATCGAGAGCACGGATGAGGAAGTTTTGAGAAGTCTCTTTTGTGCTTTGGACTTCAGATGACAGCTGCTTATATAATTCTGTGGCACTCTTTTCTAGGTAATGACAGCGGAGTATTCTTCTCAAAGTCGGTAACGTGAGGTCACTTTTCCCCTCTAAGTAGCTGCGTAGCTGCATTCCTGGAACAATTGCTCTTATGACAGCATCAACAATTTCAGTCTCTGGGAAACCTTTGAGGAGGCCATGCTCAATCTGTCGGGCTAAACTGGAAAATGTGAGGCGGTCTTTTTGTCCTGGTTCTCCAATTTGTCCAGCTATTTTAAATTATTTGTGCCAGGAGATAGGGGTTTGACCTGGAACTTGTCCTTTTGGCTCTTCTTTTGGTGCTACCTTATTACAGATCTTGTCTACTTCGTCTTTGAAGGAGAGGAGCTCTGCCATTCCCATATCCTCGAGTTGCTCTAACTCTTCTCTCTGCAGGTGGTTACTTATCATTGTAATTAACGATGCTCTATTTTTTCCTTCCACATGTTTAAGAGCATCTCCAGCAATAGCAAGAGAGACACATAGTTCTTTTAGATTGTCTGCTGACAGTTTACATAAAAGTCCAATTATTTCCAACTGCAATGTCTCTGTCTCGGTTGACTCCATTATTGCTGTGGCAACGACTCAGTGTACTGTTGCAGTGGTAGTTTGTGTGCTAAACTTTGGCAATGGCGCTCCTGGTGCCTTAAGTTCACCTCAGATTGCTTGTGCTGTGTTGTAGACACTCCAACCGTCACCGTTTCAGTCACTGGATGCTGCCTCCCTGGGTAAGTTGAACGGGACTGAATGAGAGCTGGGGACGTCTGTCGCTGGCAGAAGTCGAACCTCGTCTCACCCGATCCCAGCGGTGCCTCCAAAATGTTACACCCCTGTAGAGGGGGGGATATTGAACAGAAACACGGACACGATGTTCACTCATTCAGGTCCAGTCTGTAATGGCAATTTTCCAAATACATACACTTTTAAACAATACTTTTTAAACATTGCACCTTTTTAAACATTATTCTTTTTTAAGCATTACATTTCTGTATTCAAAACATGAAATAAGTAGAAAAATAAAGCATTGTGCTGGAACTTTAATATGTACAAATATGTAATATTTTTATCAATAGCTAATCAGATCAGAACTGACACTCCTTTAGTGTAAACACAAATAGTAATGCATAATTATTATCACCAAATATAACTAGTAAAGCATTGACTTTTAACTTTTAACATTTTCCTCTACAAAATAACAACAGAGCAAAATCTTTCTTCTCAAAATCTACTCTCATGAAAAAAGACTACACAACATAAAAAAAATACATCTCTGCATCAAACTAATGTCAACACACACGCGCACATGCACGCACACGCACGCGCACACGCACGCAGTCACACGCGGTCATTCACACGCAGGCAGCTTTAAAGCATGTAGTTAAGTACCTTACAGACAGAGAGCAAAAAATACATTTCAAAGTGTTGAATAACCACATTTCTTTACCTGTAGAGGGGGGGATATTGAACAGAAACACGGACACGATGTTCACTCATTCAGGTCCAGTCTGTAATGGACGAATGAAAGAACGTGTCTCCCTCTAATGGGTAAGCCAGGCAAAAGTAGTTGAAACCCGATCAGTGACTAAACCAACAAATAAGCATTTTTAAAACGCAGGTACTAAAGAAAAACAACATAAAGCCAGGAAGTATTTTCCAAACAAACATTAGAATGTTTTTAACACAGATTACTATTTTTTGCATTTGTCTTTTTAGACTCTTCTGCACCAGGCAACAGTAATAGATGGCAGATCACCTTATCACAGTTTCTTTTCCTTCATACCCTTTTTTAAACTTTGTAAAGTAATTAGTTATGATGTTCTTTCTCCCTTTTTTTCTCACTTTTACCAGATACTATAATGAATTAAAGCTTTGTTTTTCTTCCTTCCTGTTTACTGTCTGCATGTTCACATTTACAGCAATTTTATAACTACTACACTTACACCAAAAAGTAATGCGTTACTGTGAAAAGTAACTATTTAGTTACTTCTTCTACTTTTTTTTTTAAAGCTCCCATTAATGCCCTTTTAGCCTTCATTTCAGTACTGTTATTGCACTGGAGAATAATACAATCTGTTGATCAACTTGACATACATTTGCATCACTGAACTCTGCTAAGCAATGTGCTCTACATACAACACACAAAGACAAAGATATGTTTAAAAGGGCCAATTTATTTCAGGCCAGAACAAATTGACAAAACTATTTTAAATAGCTGCAACATAACATACATAAGTAACAAACAGCATAATAACACTAACACTAACACTAACCACGTTAAACCCAGATTCCGAACTAACAAAGGTCTTAACTCATTCTCTTTCTATGCCACTTCAATATGGAATGCACTCCCAACAGGTGTAAAAGAAAGGGCATCTCTATCCTCCTTCAAAACCGCACTAAAAGAACACCTCCAGGCAACTACAACCCTAAACTAACACCCTCCCTTCCACATAATACCTCTTCGGATTGTAAATAATCAAATGTAGACACTTTTTCTTATACTTTCTGATCTCTCTCTCTGTGTCCACTACTTGCTATACATATCCTACCAAGTCAGTCCTACACTGTTTCAATGTCCATTTATATGATGATGCAATTGTTGATGACTGAAGTGTTGATACCAACCAAACCTAACCCCCTCCCACTCCCCTCCATATCCCACAACCCGGATTGTAAATAATGTAAATGATTAAATGTATATACCCTGATGATTATCTTGTGTGATGACTGTATTATGATGATAGTATATATATCTGATAGTATATATCTGTATCATGAATCAATTTAAGTGGACCCCGACTTAAACAAGTTAAAAAACTTATTTGGGTGTTACCATTTAGTGGTCAATTGTACGGAATCTACTAATAAAAGTTTCAATCAATCAACAACATAGCTGTAAACCTGGCTTAACCTAAGGAAGGCACACGTGACATACACAGAGCCTAACCAGGCAGATTTGAATTGTTGTTTTGGGCAGGAGATGGGATCTTTGATCCAAGACACAACTTACATTTAACTAAAATGTTCATTTCTTTGTGCTCGACAAAAGAAAAGAAGTGAGAATATCTCATACTTGCCAACCCTCCCGAATTTCAGTGCCTCTCCCCGGGACAACCATTCTCCCAAATTTCTCCCGATTTCCAGCCGGACTTAAGGCACGCCCCTCCAGGTCCGTGCGGACCTGAGTGAGGACAGCCTGTCGTCACGTCCGCTTGGCCAACCAAAAAGTAGCCACAGAACACTATACCTACCGTATAGTCGTATAGTGTTCTGTGGTTACTTTTTTTTGGCCAACGGTTTACGTTGTATTGCGCACCCCCCTCCCCTCCCCTCCCCTCCCCACACCCACACACACACACACAGAGAGCGCAGAGGAAGAATCAGAAGCATGTCATTGCTTCCCTGCCATAAAACACGATCAGATCCTCAGTTTCTAGCCGATACTACATAAAAAATAACATAAAATAACGCAGTAACGCATCATGTAGTAACGGTAACTGAGTTACTGAATATAAAAAATAACGCGTTAGATTACTAGTTACCGCCGAAACTAACGGCGTTACAGTAACGCGTTACTTTGTAACGCGTTAGTCCCAACACTGGTTTTAAGCCAGTCATTTCAAGGAGTTACCTAACCCTCTGAGACACGAACTTAATGTGTCACCTTCATTATAAAACTTACATAAGGCTTTTAACTTTTTGTGGTTCCAGACAGATTTGTTTTTTTGTATTGTTGGTCCAATATGGCTCTTTCAACATGTTGGGTTGTCGACCCTTGTCCTAGGTTCACAAGTCACAACAAAAAAAACTCTCATGAAACTAAACCTTTGTTTCAACTCATTCAACTGTGTTTTGGAGCTTTCTTTTCCATAAAATTATAAGGGGGATTTGTTGCAGCTTTTCATCCACTTGATAGCACTTAACTAAGTGCTTTCCTCTCATAGTCATTAAACATAGGCAGGAATAAACTACAGGATATGGAGAATGAACACTCAGTCACGAAAATAAAGCACTGTTGTAACTTCGAGCCCTTTTTAAAAACTTGACCAAGCCTGGTTTTGAACAGACACCACTAACAGCATCATCTGTTTTAATATTTTCATTATCATTTTGAGGAAATAAAATCATTTGCGTGCCAACTATAAGTGCCTACTTTGTGAAACAATTAAAATATGTGGTGGAATCCCTCTCACTGCTTCTCACTCACACTACTACTCAGCAAATCAACAAAACAAGTGACCATTGAATTAACACGTCAAATTTAAGAGCTTTTATAGTGCAATGTTTAATGCGTGCTGATAAAAAAAATGTGAACAAACAATCAGGCATCAACCAAAGGGAAATATTGGGTATTGGCAAAGCCGATGGTTAAACGCAGAGGATCAAATGCTCAATTGTAATTTCATTTCAAACTGTCCACAATAGGCTATATTTTTTCATCTTAGATAAGAATGCTGCACTTACAATACGAGTGAAGAAAGAGCGACAGAAACCAGAGACATGGAACAACAGCCGTAAAAGATGGATGAAGCCAACACCACACAGGGAGGTGCAAGACTTGCATACAGGAATGAAGAAGAAAAAAAAGGGGTGTTGAAAAAGATAATTTAGCATTTGTGTAAGCTGTTTATCGCATTATTAACTACACAGATGTTTTTGACTAGCTAGAGGCTGCGTCAGCTAGGCGAACAAAGGTCTGGAGGATTCACTGGAGATGTGCACTGAATATCAAATTTATGTACTTGTTAATTCTTATGCAAATCGTGACCTCTGTTGGGGCATATCAGTGTCTATACACAGTGTCTGTACTATATGGGAAGAAAGATTGAGGAAAAAAATACAACTACAAATAAGTAGTAAGTTATTTCTTTGGCTTGTCATTTAAACCACGTATACAATGTGATGTTTATACCAATTTGCACGGATTGCAAATAAATATATATATATATATATATATATATATATATATATATATATATATATATATATATATACAGTACTAAGCATTAAATATTAAAACTTGTAGAGTTACAGTCACTGTAAAAAGAAATTCTGCTACGGCTGCCAAACGAAAACCATGAAATTAAAGTAAAACATTGTAAACCAAATAATGATCAAAAACATTATATTTACAGAAATTTTCATGAAACGTTTTGCGGAAAAATATCGTAATTTTACAGCTTTTTACTAAATTATTAAGATCAACCACCTTTAATAAAGTGATGATGCAAACAGTTCTGCAGAAAAATACCTTTATTCTACAGAGTTTTTCCAAATTATTACGATCAAACACCTTTAATGAAGTGACAATGCTGGCAGTTCCACAGAAAAATACCATTATTTTACAGATTTTTTCTGAATTGTTAAGATCAACCACCTTTAATAAAGTGACGATGCAAACAGTTCTGCAGAAAAATACCTTTATTCTACAGCAAGCTTGTCAAACTCTGGCCCGCGGGCCAAATTTGGCACATTTGGCACATATTTAATGAAAGATAATTACTGTAATTTTACATGAATTTGAAAGTAATTTAAGAAAACACAAAATGCTATGTATAATTAATTTGGTAATTTTCTGTAAAAAAAATAGAAATATACATAGCTTGTCATTACTGACACATTACTTAAAATAACAGGCGGATTGTTTATTTACAGATAATGTCTTCAATTCTACAGTTTTATAAACTATTTAAAAAAATAGAAAAATTACAGTAGAAATTTAGAGTTAACCATAAAAAAAGATTTTTTTTAACAGTGCAGGGGTGGGCAATTAATTTTTACCGGGGGCCGAATGAGCAACCTGAGCACTGCTGGAGGGCCACATCGACAATATTTCAATAAAATGTTGGTCAATATTATTTTTGGTATACCATAAGATAAATAATAATAATAAAAATTAATAATAATTAATAATAATAATTTAATTTAGCCTAACTTAACTTTATACAAAAGCAGATTGCGTTTGATGGTTTTATTTTTAACACTGTCTTACACAACACTTCCTGATGTATAATACAATGCAAAAATGTCAATTTCTGCACAGGGTTAATTTCTGTCACTTTATCCTGCATCCTCTTTAAAAGTCCAACATTTTTCCCTGTCAGATTTGGACAACAATCTGTTGTCACACCTGCCAGCTTGTCCCATTTCAGTCTTAACATGTCCAAACACGCATTTACCTCTGTGAACAAGTCATTACCTGTGATTGTCCCTTTAATTGACTGCATGGCTGCCAGCTCCTCCGTGATTTGAAAGTCTGCAGTTATCCCACGTAAGAAGATGAGCAGCTGGGCGGTGTCACGTACATCGTAGCTCTCATCCAAAGCCAGCAAAAAACAGTCAAAGTCGGCCGTTCTGTTCTTCAGCTGAATCTCCAAGTTTCCAGCGATGGTTTCAACCCGCCTCGTTACAGTGCGTCGGGAGAGTGACGCGTCTTCTCCGGAAATATCAGCGCAACAGTCCAATAAGCACTCCTTAATAAATTTTCCGTCAGAAAACGCCTTTCTTTTTCTGGCGATTTTGTGAGAAATGACGAAACCTGTCCTGACAGCTGCATCTCTGGGGGTGTGAAATTTGGCAAAAAGTCCTTGTTGGGTTTGCAGTTTTACCATCAACACATCAGCCTCCCTTGGGCGTTTTTCATTAGACAGATTACGGTATTTTTCCTCGTGCTTAGTCGTGTAGTGCCGATTCAAATTATATTCTTTAAACACAGCAACCTGTGTACCACAAATTAAGCACACGGCTTTACCTTTAATTTCTGTAATGAAATACTTGGCAGTCCATGTCTTGTTGGAAACACACCATTCATCATCAACTTTTCTTTTTTTAGCGTGAGCTGACATCTCGGGGGTGACCGGGCATCACTTGTCGCTGTGTACCTTCACTCACAGGTTACACATGGACATATGTCCATAAATAACACTTTTCAAAATAAAAGCAGCACAGTTGTATTCCACGCACAATATAGATGTTTTTTAATTTATTTTTAAATTTGTGATTGCCGCTGTTCACATTCACTCACAATCAGGCACGCGCATACGTCCACACGGAAGTAATACAAATAACGCTTTTCAAAACAAAAGCAGCACCCTTGTATTGCACACTCGACGTAGATACTTTTTTAAATTTATTTTGTAATTTATGATTGGCCTCACGCGGGCCGGACAGGGATGCACAAAGGGCCGGATGTGGCCCGCGGGCCCTAGAATGCCCAGGTCTGGTTTAGTCAGATGTATTTAATTTTGATAATTACCAGGTACACTCTTTGATTGAAGATATTAGCTTTACATGTATTATAAGCAATGATGGCTTATGGATATGTGGCCCTGTGTTGTTGTTTTTTTGTGGGGGGGGGGTTTAAAGATGATAAAATAATGGGAGTCACCGTTGTAGCCTTCAAAGCCCTCTAGAACAAACTTCAAAATCCTCCATCAATGTTTTATATAAACACTGCAAGTCTATATATAATGTATTAACAGACACCTAAGGGTATTCAATCGATCGCAACTGGACTGCTTGGTTTGTCTTGGAAGACATTTCGCAGCTCATACGAAAAGGCTTCATCAGTTCGTGCTCATAGACTTAGATCGGTCAGAACTGATGAAGCCTACTCGGATGGGCGTCGAAACGTCTTCCAAGACAAACCAAGCAGTGCAGTTACGATCGATTGCATGTCCTGAGATGGCAATGACCTGGATGAATGAGAACCTTCATAGACATAGTAACAGACACGTTCATAACAATGTACAATATTTTCCGTATTTGGTCATTTTAATCATTGCCGAAATGAATTCCTCAGCGCTTTTATTTCTATTTCCATAGTAGCGCATGTCCGACTTCTGGCAACAACTGTGTGTTGCTACTTTCGGAAACAGTGTCTTTTAATCATGGCAGATTCGGTAACAAACAAAAAAGACGAGTATTTTTGGGCAAATGAGGATTCACAACCTCATATTTTTTATCCATCCATCCATCCATTTTCTACCGCTTATTCCCTTTGGGGTCGCGGGGGGCGCTGGAGCCTATCTCAGCTACAATCGGGCGGAAGATTTTTAATCTGAATATATGGAAGATTAACTCCTGCTTCTTGAAGCAAGCGGGAAGGAAGGGTGAGACGTTGGAGCAGACGGAAGCTGAGAGAGTGAGGTGAAGACGTCTCGAAGCTGCAAAATGTGGAATATGAAGCCAAGCAATTTTGACATAAATGGAGTGCTTACTCCAAATAAAACCATAAAACATGTCCCTGGCCAGCTGGAGCAGACAACTGTTCTTTGAGTGAATCACACTTTATATTGATCATGATACAAGCAGCACGTCATGCGTGTACCATGACACACAACGTATGCTACGCTTTGGCTAGCTGTGAACTAAAAAAACATGAAATGTGGGCTAATACTTTACAGATACTGTAATATAGTTGTTCATGTTTGTCAGGCAGTATAGATTAGTGTTATATCGTAGTGTGTTGTGCATTACAAGCGCAAACACGTTTCGTGCTGACGTAGAAGCTATCTTATCTCTTGCCACAGTTAGTTTTTACAGCTAATACCGTAGCACGCAGATATGTTATTACGCTAGCAAAAGAGTTCCTCAGTGTTCGCTCTTACAATAACAATGTTGCTAGTTTTGTTATTATACAGCTTACGGAATGTAAATGAAGTATTGTTGACGGTTTTTCAATGCTTTTTTTAAAGTGATCTAACGGTAGAATTGATTGCTCCCACTAGCTGCATTGCTCGCCAGCAAGAACCAGACAATTTTTTACAAGTTAGAATGTAAAAAAAAAGTTAGTTCTCATAGAACCAACACAGCTTGAGGAGTTTTGTGCCTGAAATAAGGAATCACGCACATGATACAACCGCCTGTTTTCCCAAGCATGTCATAACTTGAATATCAGATGAAAAGTAATGCAATGCAACTTGTTGATGATGACGCTGAGGCGAGGGTGACCTTCGTAAGGTACGTGACTTATGATAAAAATGCGATAAATTGAGTGACAATGTTTTTAACAATTTAATATATACGCATTTGAAAAGGTATTCATTGGAGAAGTGGTGTTTGATATTTGGACATACTGTAGATGCTAACATCTCCTCACAAGTGTTTGAAAAAAAAGTTATGCCAGTCAAACATATAAGATGGTGTTAGCTGCCAAAATTGACTTTTAACTTGTTTCTTCTTGTTTGGTGCTCTTAAATATGCAGGATGCCTTCTGACAATGTGCTGCATGATCAATGTAGTGCTATTGTGAAATGCCAGCTCCGTTTGACAGTACAAACATTTCACCACGTTGTCGGTCTTTTTCAGTTTATAATATTCGCCAAAACTCCCTCTACTTCTTTGGGCCCTTTGCTCTCTTTCGCCACCTTTTAGTTTTACTTTGAGCCATCTTTCTCAGGACTCTGCTGGTCACGCCGCACTCAAACAGAATAAATCCCCCGCATCACAATTTTCATTATGAATAGGTGCGCCGCAAACAATCTGTGCGTATTTTACTTATATAACAAGCATCGAAGCAACAAAATACAAAATCAACGTTTTTTTCCAATCGAATGAATCGATGAATCGTTGCAACCCTAATCTCTACTCGCTTCCCATGGTGGGTTATTTAGCAGTCTCAGTTAATAAAAAAACAGGGACTGATGCACCAGCATGTGAGATTCATTGTTTACAAAACTCAGATCTGTGGAATAATATATGGGCATACAGAGTAGATTATTGTCGAAAAACTGTGGCGTATAAAAACCGAGGTACGTATATTGTACAAACTGGGACAGCAATACTACAGATCCAATTTTCTTCTGGGTGTCCAAAGTGCCGCCTTCCACCTCAACCACAGCACAAACAAAAAGCCCCCGACAATATCAATTATACATGCAGGAGGCCAACTATTAGATTTATTTGACAACAAATAGCCTTAGAGAGGCAGGAGAGAGGCAGATTAGCATGAGAAAAGGACAACAAAACTCCCCAAAACAGGCGTAAATTAGCAATTTGATTTAGCTGAAATTGTTGAAAGACATGCACCTGGGGATGGGTTGATTGGCAACATTAAATTGGCCTTAGTGTGTGAATGTGAGTGTGAATGTTGTCTGTTTATCTGTGTTGGCCCTGCGATGAGGTGGCTACTTGTCCAGGGTGTACCCCGCCTTCCGCCCGAATGCAGCTGAGATAGGCTCCAGCACACCCGTGACCCCCAATGGGACAAGCGGTAGAAAATAGATGGATGGATGTTGGATTTGCTTGATAAAGGTTTCTGGAAATAACGTGAAAATAACACACTGCTGCAGTCAAAATGCAACATTGAGACAGCTGTCAATGGTGAACTTTGATCATTTAGGATAAGATGGAAAAAAATTATTCGGGAACCATGCCTGCTAATGAAACATCTGTATCTGATAGAGAGTGAATCTTATCAAATGAAGTCTTTGATGGTTGGTATTCAGCCTAGTCAATATGCAGATTAAAACCGTCGTAATGTGGCACTTGACATCAAAGCAATTGTTTTGCTTGCTCGAAATATGTATCTCTACATCTTTACCATTGGGATCAAAATATTGTTTTAAATATATATCAATTCTCTTTTTGATTGATACAGATTTAGTGCAATTGATTGCATTATGTTTCATTTTGTGTAGAATTGCAGTTAATCTTATGAAGCGTTGCTAATACAGTATATACTTTATCTAGCTACATGAGACTGAAACAAATTGCAATCACCTATTATTATGCTTGATAATTCGGAGTTGCATGGTGGAGTAGTGGTTAGCATGTCGGCCTCACAAACAGGAGATTGAGAGTTTGGATCTCCGACATCTGTGAAGAGTTTGCATGTTCTCAGTTCTCATGAGTGAGTTTTCTGTGGATATTCAGAGCCCTACTACATCCCCTAAAACACGCTTGTTAAATTAAATTTGTTATTAGGTGTGAGTGTAAAAGGTTGTTTGGTATTATTTACTGGCAACCAATCCAGGGTATACCCAGTGTCTTAACCAAAGTAAGTTGGCAATAGGCTGTACCTCATCTATGATCCTAAAAAGCTTAAGGGGTATAGAAAATGCATGTGCAATCAATCAATCAATCAATGTTTACATATATAGCTCTAAATCACGAGTGTCTCAAAGGGCTGCACAAGCCACAACGGCATCCTCGGCTCAGATCCCACATCAGGGCAAGAAAAAACTCAACCCAATGGGATACAATGAGAAACCTTGGAGGGGACCGCAGATGTGGGACCCCCAACCGCCCCCTCCACGAAGGAGAGGGGGCAGAGCAGAAAATTAACGGCAGATCAACTGGTCTAAAAGTGGGGTCTATTTAAAGGCTAGAGTATACAAATGTGTTTTTAAGATGGGACCTAAATGTTTCTATGTGCAACCTTCACTTTCTGATGCCTTTGGAGTTGCCCCGGACAGCGCTTGTTGGCTCGCGCTCTTGACTCTTAATTTGCAAACTGTGGTTGGATCCATGGTCAGTGAAGTCATATAGCTTACACTATTGCTAATAAAAACAAATTCAGCATATCATGAAATGTGAAAAGTTGTCCAAAGACAGTTCAATCGTGTAAACTACAAACTACAAATAAACTGCAAAAAACTTCAGAGTTTTCAGTTAGTTTCTTGAGTCTGAATTGAATTCTTTAAATCAAATATTTGCATGATAATTAAATCTACTAAGATACACCTGTATAATCATGATCATCAAACTAAGGCAAATTTGCAAAATCAATCAATGATCTTGAAAATATTTAAGTTAAAGGTAACATTACCAGACATACTGCCCGCGGACACAGAGGAATTATAGATACTATCTCTAAATTGATATGCAGTTTATGCTATCAAAACTTTTTTTTTATGTCCCCCTGTTAGAATAAAGGTAATGAATAGCAGAACAATCTTTGTTTATTTCAAAATGTTTTCCCTAAAATACGCTTATAAAAGAAGAGTTCAGAAGAAAAAAAAAATATTTCCATTTTCCTTGTTTTGGGTAAATCAAGGTTTTTTGTCAAGCTTTTCATGAAACAGCCATCCCGCTGAGGTGAGTTGCAATTAAATCGTTTCTAACTACCAAAATGAAACTCCCAATTTTAAAATTTACAAAAATTTAATTTTGATGATTTGTACAAATTTTGCAGCAAAAATAGATAATTTTAAACAATGTTTCTTTGCAAAAACAGACAAATCCTATATGATGCCAGTCTGGCCCTAAACATTTGTGAAAACTGATCAGTTTTTTTTTTCAGACAAATACTTATTCCATCATTGTAATAAATTAATTTCATCGAAACACTTTTTTGGGTCATCCCTGGATAGGGGTGTACAGGGTTTTCATTGACCGCTGCATCATGACATCATTGACGGCTGCATCACAAGACAACAACAGCAGAGCAAACACACGATTCAGTTCGTCACTAGAGAGAGTCGTGTCTACACATGTATCCTGTTCATTATGTACACAGGCAATATTGACAGGATTTTTCCCAACGCACTATGTTGATCTTTCTTGCTCATGTACTGCTCAGATTTACCAAGAAAGTGTCTCTTTTTGTGCTAATAAACGAGGGCATCACACACTCGATGATTTAATCAAAGTCCATCCATCCATCCATTTTCTACTGCTTATCCCTTTCGGGGTCGCGAGGGGTGCTGGAGCCTATCTCAGCTACAATCGGGCGAAAGGACCTGTTGTCTGTCTATCTGTGTTGGCCCTGCGACTTGTAACTCATGAATAATGCTTTAACTTAGTTAAAATCATGGCAAAACAGACACGACACAAGCAAAAATGTACATTTCAATGATTGGTCTGATGGATTTTTCTGTTTGTGCCAGAAAGAGAGCGGGGCGCTTGTCGGTTTCTGAAGCAAAACTGAATAATTTAACATTGGAATGCAAAAGATAAGATGCTTTTGCGGAAAAATTTATTTTACCTGATAAAGAATGGTGTTAACTATTTAGTGATACTCACAGCTCAAAATTGGGGGAATGGCGTTTATCGTTTTTTGCGCCTGAACTCTCTAAAATATGTTTATAGCCGATTACTTGATTAGTTGATAAAACTTAACAATATTTTACCCAATTGCTAAAATAATCGATAGTTAAAGCCCTAACTGTAAGTACAGTAGGAAATGAGGAAATTCCAATATGTGTTTTTACTATTCTACATTAATGGGCGGTAAAGAGCTCCAAGTAGTGAAGCTTCGTAGCTTCACTCCATTTCCAAGGAGCTTGGCGGTAGTGTCGCTAGGGCTGGGCGATATATCGAATATACTCGTCTCTGTGCGATATAGAAAATGACTATATCGTGATAATCGAGTATACGTTCTCACGCAGTTGTTTTTAGCAGCGGGCATTACACTACAGGCGTTTCTCACTCTTTCTTGTCTCCTTCTCACAAAGACATAAAACAAGCATACCTTCTTACATACGTCACATACTGTCACGACTCGCGTGCGCAACATCATACGCTCTCGCGGAGCAGAGAGGTAGCTGCATGGGTAACGTTAGCTGTGGTGCTAGCGGTGCGGTGCGAGTGGTAATATGAGAGAGAGAAGGTGCAAATCTGGTAACAAATGGAGGAAAAATAATTAATTCCCAAGAACAACAGCACGGCGGTGGTTTAGCTTCAAGTGGGAATATGTTGAACAGACAACCGTAATATGTCAAGTATGCGGCAAAAGCGTGGCTACAAAAAGTAGCAGCACTGCTAATTTGTAATTTGTAGCATTATTTGAAAAGTCACCCGCGAGAGAATGAAGAGTGCTTAAAACGCTGCATGTCAACATGTCTGTTCGGTGCCATACCCACAAAATGCCCATGCAACCATTTCCAGATCAACACCGTATGAAAAAAATAGTCAACAACAGAAGGAGATAACGTCCGCAGTAACCTACCACATAGCGAAGGACATACACTATTTGAATTCCTATTATGCAGCTCATTTTTAATTGACAGTTATTGAAATATCTTGTGTGACATCATGAACAAAAGTGCACTTTTTTTGTTTTTAACAATTGTAGCGACGTTCTGTACATAAAGTGCACTGTAATTTAGTGTTGTTTTGATATGTCATCTGCGTGACATCATGCACAGAAGTGCACTAATAGCTTTTTTTTAAATGTCTCTGACAATCTTGCACTTTCTGTTTTAGAAATTACATGAATGTTTGTGCCACTGCCTAATCACTGTGTAATAAATACAGTTTTGGTAAATTTACTTATTTTTGATTTCCCTCTCTGCATGAAAGTTTAAAATTAGCAGTATGAACAAGAATGTTTTAATGTAGACACATAGAATCATCATACTGCTGTGATTATATGCATCAAGTGTTAATTCAAGGCTAAGGCAAAATATCGAGATATATATCGTCTATCGTGACATGGCCAAAAAAATATAGAGATATTAATAAAAGGCAATATCGCCCAGCCCTAAGTGTCGCTACTTTTTGAACCAGTAGCAATTGGTGTAAACTTTGCTATTTTTAGACCCAAAGAGGTAGTGTTCATAAAAGCTACAAGCTATAAGGAGAGAAAATCGACTGCAAATCCATCCATCCATTACTGCCCAGATGTGCAAAAGGGGGAAAAAAAAAAACATTACGGAGAAACTTCATGATGATGGTTGGTTTACGGATGATGAGTCACAATTGACTGAGGCAAATTATACGGTAGGCCAATCAGAGGCAAGATAGGGCAGGTCATGGCGTTTTAAAACCAGGAAGCAAAATCCAAACACATAGGCCAGAAACCACATGAGTCGAGGGTCTTGTATGTGTTTCTTCAGGGAGTATCAATAGGCCATTTACCGGTTCCTTTATTTAACTGACATTATTTTTAATATTTTATAAACGTTCTGTTTTGTTCTGGCTAACTTGACAGTACACATCTATATGAGATGATGGGAACGTGTCAATACCGATTACCCCATGCTGCTTAATTTGGCTGCAACTGTAAAGCCAATACCATCCAAGTCAAGGTACTCCACAAAGGTTGAATCAATGCAATTGGACTATTCTGAAACATTTTCAACAAACAAAGAGTACAGTTGACTCTATTCAACCTTTGTGGATAGTACGACACTTATTTCACTCTAATAAGAAAGGCAAAAAAAGGCGTCCTTATTTTTTTCAGGGAGTTGCTGACCCTACTCAATTAGGGCTGTCAAGTAATTTTTTTTATTAATTCAGATTAATCACACTCTTCAACTGTGATTAATCATGATTAAACACAGGGTATTATTTGTTTGCATAAATCAAATTTGCTTAAGAAAACACCCCGATATCAGTAACTACAATAAACATTAAGTGCACATTTTGTAAGTCATTGCAATAATTGGCAAAGTAGATACAGATGTACATTATATAAATAGATAATATACATAATAAAGATACCAAAAACCACTTATATAGTGCTCCATTTACATCTGAATTTACTCCTCTTTCGTTTAACCAGTTGTTTAAAAATCAAGCTTATTTACCGTTTAATTCAGGTGGCAGCGCTGATCTCTCTTTTGGAGGGGGACTCCGTGGTCTGTCCTGGGACCAGTGGCATTTTATTTCTTTTCTGGATATTTTGGTAGCTCTATTAGTTGGATAAATGTCCAAGATATATTGTTTTGACTCTTCTGCACACCAAATCACACTATTTACATTGTAGATTGTCACTGAAGGCATCAAAACTATGAATGAACACAAGTGGAGTTATGTACTTAACAAAAAAAGGTGAAATAACTGAAAACATGTTTTATATTCTAGTTTCTTCAAAATAGCCACCCTTTGCTCTGATTACTGCTTTGCACACTCTTGGCATTCTCTCGATGAGCTTCACACACACCTGTGAAGTGAAAACCATTTCAGGTGACTACCTCTTTAAGCTCAATTTAGCTGCTCATGCGTGTTGAAGTGGAGACGGCTGAGGGAGTTGTGGATGAAACCAACTCTGCTTCATCATGAACATGACATGATGTCACAGTTCAGGACGACACGCCTTCAGTCACCAAAGAATGGCAAAGTTTGGGCCCCCAGAACCGCTTCATTTGCCATATGGAGGCAGCGCTTATTAGCTTTCAAACCTTACAAGACCTTTTCTGTGCAGTTTGAAAACTGCAGCTGAAGAAAAGAAACAGACAGATGTAGCAATGTAAGGTCATGTAATGACTTTGATGCCTCATGGAAAGCCTGTATGTGCTTTGCTTTTTGCGCGGAATGACCGGCTGCAGTGAGGGCAGGTTATGTCTGGGGGGTGGCTGGCTGAGAGGGAGGAACTGTC